>NC_047070.1:8317096-8617096 GCF_902459465.1 Asterias rubens | reverse complement strand
CTTTCACTAAGGCGAAGAAATGTGTTTCAATCTGTGCTTTGGTCAGTTCAAGCTAGCTTCGTGTGGTTCACCGCCGTATAACAGTTATATAAACACCTTGAGGAGCCCTCTTGTGGTGACATTTAACCAGTGAAATATATTTGGTTTTAATGCCGAGCCTGAGGATCTGACGTCACTCCTCGAGGCCCATAAATTTGCCAGAGATCTGCCTTGAGCCTATGCCAATCCCATCCATAATCACCTTATGGAGATTCGCAGTCAAATCCTATGTACATTATACATGTATACAAAACATAGCGCACTGCTGCATTATGTGCAGATGACCGAAAAACAGCTGTTAAACATCAGCTCGGACCAATCAAAACACAGATTTGGAAAGCTTACACATGTACATCCCATTGACCTTTATGCAATGAAATCATTGTATCCAATGGAATCACAAGTTCTATAAAAACAACACCTGTCTTTATCCTCGCGGATAAAAACAGGGGACCAGTCTAAGTGTACCCTGACTGATCTCTGTGTGTTGTTACCCTGGATGTAATCAGGGCGATGTGTGATTACATGTGCCCTTTGACCTTCATTCATGACATTTCTTATCATGAGACTCATTCTCTGAACATGCTGAATGTAATGTTTTTATCGGGAATGAGAAAGTTCAGAGTTTTATCTGATTTCAGACTCTTTTTGGGGGGTTTCAGTGCTTTGTGACACAATGGCTGTTAATTTCTTCAAATGCTGAGAAATAATGCACTTTGATCTACTTATCTCATGCTGTCGATACTGTGCCCAACAGTTCCTTATAAACTGAAACTCTGGGGGTTTCCACAAGGTGAAAATGTCATTATCGGATACATTGTACCTTCTAACTTGTAAAAGGTTCAAATTGTTTGTCAGCAATGTCCCTTTTTACGGTTCCATGCAGGCAAAAAGTGTCTGCTTGTAGAGAAAAAAACTAAACTTACATTTGGGGTAGGAGGGGGGGGGACCTTTTACAGTGTTTTCATAAAGAATGGTTAATGTATCCAAAGTTTTGTTAGGCGACAGCTGAAGTGAAAGTTTTGGCCAGATACTTTTTTATATGTCATGCTCCAGATAGCTTGCCTGAATTAGAATTTAACACTGTAAACATCATTGATTATTTTTAATCTCCTTTCTAAAATTAATCTATAAAACTTGCAAGATTAGTGGCTGGGGCTATGCATATGATGGCTGTTGCTAGTATCCTGCTTTAATTGTTCAAGTGATGATTGAGCCATAGATCAAGTCGCAGACGTTTAACCCTCAGGATAGGCTAGGTACATTTTACTTGGTAGGCATATTTTGTTCAAATGTTCAATCATGGAAAGGTCCTTGTATTTGCAATACTGCCCTCTAGTGGTACTATTTATCCAAGCTAAAATTTTAGCACATGTTGCAAAGAGTAACAGCTGGACACCCAATATCTCCCTGCTTGGCTTATCTTGAGTTTTTATTAACGCTAATTACACAGACAAATACAGGGTTGAGGCCAGGTCTTATCTGTTTGCTCAAAGAGCAATGTTTGCGAGAAGATTCAGTCTGTGGTATTTTCTCTTTAGAACAAAACAATAAAAAGGAATATTTTTACTGCTTCAATTGAACTTAATCCTCTCTATAGATAGAATAAATAAATTTAGTTGATCAAATTATTTATTGATATGCCTCTTAGCTTAGTGTGCAGCCAAGGGTTGCACATGTAGTGTATTGATGGCGTACTGTCTTTTCTTAGTAGGCTGTGAATTGTTCCAGCGTATATTTGGCACGCGCGGCAGAATCGTGCAGAATGTCATTGGGAGTGCTTGTACACATGTCTTGCTCATGTGCGCGGTGGGCGGAGCTTGATGGAAAGCCGGAACGGTCCATTTTAGAGAAAATGCCTTTCAAAAAGAAGCATACAGGCGTGTGATACTTCAAGAAGGCAACTGAGGCAATGGGCTTCATGCCGCTGTTCATTGCCTTGCTGCCCCTTAAAATGTTCCATTTCCGTCAGAGAGTTGGGCAACTAAAGAAGAACTGTCTTGCCTTCGTAGACAAATCATGTACAGTTCTTGTATCCAGCAAAACTGATACAATCCAGCAGCAAGTGGCAGTATCCAATCTGCATCTAGAATCAAAAGCAAAAGCTAGTCGTCTTTCATTTCTACTATAAAGGTGTAGTTAACATGTACCTTTTTTTATCGATATTTAAACGCAGAGAAAAAACAATAAAACCATAGATAAGAGAACTTTCTCTATGATAAAACTAATGGTAAAAAATGTCATTCCAAATGGTGCTAGCGTTTTTGAGATTGTTAAAAAAAAAATCTGGAGCAGTTATGTCCCTGCCGGAGGAATAATCCATAGATTGAATGCACAAAATGAGAAACATTTCATGCATGAAAGGTTACTCAGATTGCCATTGTTTGAATCCCTTTCTCTACATTCTCAAAATATGTTACATTATCTACATGTATTAACAGCTGCCATGCCTCTATACCAAGTAGGTTTTTATGGCCATAAATATTTGAATAGCTACCTGAGCTTTACTCTCTCTTTGAAGGAACACATTGCCTTGGATCGGTCAAGTTGGTTTTTGAAAAGCGTTTGTAACCGTTTGTTATAAAATGCATACGGGTAGAAAGATGTTGTAAAAGTAGAATACAATAATCCACATAAACATGCCTCGAAATTGCATGTTTTTCCCTTTACCTCGTCAACTAACACGGTCGGCCATTTAATGGGAGTTAAATTTTTGACGCCCATAAATAAATGGCCGACCGTGTTAGTTCACAAAGTAAAAGGAAAACCACGCAATTTCGAGTCATGTTTGTGTGGATTTTTGTTTTCTACTTTTACACTATCTTTCTACCCATATTAATAATGCCGCAAACGGTTACAAACCCTTTTTATAGACCAATTCGTCCGATTCCAGGCAACGTGTTCCTTTAAAGACACTGGACACCTTTCGTAATTGTCAAAAACCAGTCTTCTCACTTGGTGTATCTCAACATTTCCCCAAATAGCAAACCTGTGAAAATTTGAACGCAATTGTTTGTCGAAGTTGCAAAGAAGGAAAAAACACCTTTGTCACTCGAAGTTGTGTGCTTTCAGATGCTTGATTTCGAGACCTCAAAATCAAATTTAAATATTTTAGAGGAAAATTACTTCTTTCTCTAAAACTATATTACTTCAGAGGGAGCCGTTTCTCACAATGTTTTATACAGCTCTCCATTGCTCATTACCAAGTAAGTTTTTATGCTTATTACATGTATATTGAGTTATTACCAATAGTGTCCAGTGCCTTTAACTAGGGACTGAATTTATAGAAAACAAGAAGCACCTGGAATAATAACAAGACATACAGCAAATAATACTTGTTTGTAATGGGATGGGATGGGACTGTTAATATGTACCACTCAAACATTTAAATAAATATAAAATCATCAAGCTCAGCCTTGGCAGATTTGAACAATAATGAATATCAACATGTTATGTATGAGCAATTCATCACAATCAAAATGTCTCGTTACTGTAGTTTTTTTTTCTTCTTCTTTTCTTTTTTTCTCCATGAACATCAAAAGAACATTGTGGCATTATTGAGGCGGGAAAAATGATTGCCATATGACCAATTTTGTTTTTGAATTGGCTACAACTATTCCCAGGCTAGGATTAGGATCTAAGGTGAAAGCACTTCAGATGTTGTTTTTCCCGACCGTTGGCAAGAAGGGCTCAAAAATATATTGTTCTTCATTATTTGTTCACAATGGAAACAAGTGTTTATGATGTAAAAACAAAATTATAATAAAAAATCCCTTATTTGCAAATCATTTGTTTGATATAATACTACCAGCAACAGTAGTAATTTAGGTAATATTTTAAATGTTCATGAAGCTGTCCATGAAATTTGAAAGAAAAAAAGGAAGGAAACAAAATTAAAATAGGTCAACATTTGTAGGTAGTGTAGTTAGCAGATGGTTCATAAATATTGTTTAAGTTGTGTTTTACACCGTCACTCATTTTATTCTTTAATATAATTTTTCTGTTTTTTAAGACATAGAATTGATGTAATTGGAGGCAGAATAGATATTGGAACCCTCGCGCATGAAGGACATATTTTATGGATATAATTTACAACCGTTCACAATTTATAGTCAGTGGCACACACTGGTTACAGAAGATAGAAATTATGAGAATAGTTGGTTGCAACTATCAGAATATGAAGTGATGAAACGAGAGAAGACAAAGAGAGGAAAAGTCAGAAACAAAACGCAACCAAAAAAAAGTGAACAGATTGTGTGTTTTTTTGTCTCCGGTTTTTTCCTTCTTCAAAATACCAAGTTGAAATATTTGTTCACAGTTTTAAATTCAAATTGTGAAAATAAAAAAGGAACAAATTGTTCTTACATTTTGGTTTTCCTCATTGTCTTTTAAAGGAATGTTACAGAATTGGTATGAAACAAAAATCGTGAAGATAACAGATTTACTCTAAACTTACGTGGTCTAATGATGATGATAGTAGTAGAAAACATCTCTTGAAATATTTCTGTCTGAAACTTCATATTTGATTAGAAATAAATAATCTAATTTCGCGTTTGGAGTTCATCGCTCAGTGAGCGTTATGTTCATTTTTGTTTTGGCATCGATGCAATGCAAAATTTGTAATCTTTTTTTCACTATTCTCTCGTGACCCAGATGGCCGATCGATCTCAAACTTCTACAGGTTTGTCAGTTTATGTATATGGTGGATTACATGTAAATAAAGCGCTTACACTGCCAGCAACTGTTTTGTTGGCAAAAACCAATTCTGTAATGTTCCTTTTAAACGTTGAATTGTGAATCCCGTCAAGAGTGTACTGCTCCCTTCACAGACATCACAATTAAACATTGTGTGAGAATATCTCTACCTGGTAGACTTGAACTTGGGTTTACCATCTCTCATTTTCAATTTCAAAATCATCTTGGGAGGGAGAACAACGCATGTAATTTGTAATGTTGAGTGTGTGGTCTCCGTTTGGAACATTCCCCCCTCCCCCCCTTGATGTTGTGGATTAAAGCTTGTCAGTTACGATGACAGCATGTAATGGGGATTGAGTGATGGCCACTCACTGGCTTATTGTGGAACCAACCCCTCTATTGAAATGGTAATATTGGCCACAGAGTGCAGCTTCACTTGGATTGTATACATTGTTGCTACATTGTATACTGTATGTCACCGTGGGGCCATGTTGAATTACATGCTAAAACAAACCAACAATGTGATAAACAAAAAGACCTGTCAAGATTAAAAAGAGACACTTGTCACAGGTTCCAGTCCTGACCTGGTAATTCAATATTTTATTATAAATTAATTTCAAATTTCATGTTTTGGAGTCTGGAGCTCTCGTTGTTATTCCACACCAAACTGCTTGGACTTAGAGTACATTGGAATGCCTGACCCCACCAGTCCAGGGGGTGGATTTCACAAAGGTAGTCCTAACTTAGGACTAGTCCTAGGCAATGCTAAGAGATAGGACCAGTCCTAAGTTAGAACCAGTAACTCATCCTAACTTAGGACTGGTCCTATCTCTTAGCATTGCTTAGGACTAGTCCTAAGTTAGGACTACCTTTGTGAAATCCACCCCAGATCCTTTGGAATCCATCACTTCGGCAATTTGATTTAGAAGGAATAGGGCATGTAAGTAAGGGGTAAAAAGATAACCTTGCCCTATTATACATACATGTAGGCGCACCAGCAGGCTAGATATTTCACCAGGGAGCAACCACTGCCCCCTCGCCATTGCCCTGGGGCCCCTTAATATCTTCCAATAGAAATTTACAATTTACCTAGGAGCAAATGCCTTGGTGCCCTTGCCCATTAGCATCATGCCTGAATACTGGTTCACCTGCACTAAACAGTGCAGCGTATGAATGCGCTAAATTACAAATTATCCAATCACCAGATATCTTTCTTTTGTTTCCCCATTGTACATGCCTTTAGTCATCAATTAGATGTAGGTATCTCTGTATGCTTGAGCGCTCTTTGACTGTGTTGTAAGTTGCGCGTCTGCAAGTGCCAGGCTCGGCTCTCTCTCTATCATGCGCTGCAATAAACGACTTTCTTGCTATCACTAATTAAGAAGTCAAGGCTAAGTACATGGGATGACATGTACATTACAATGAGCCCTCGCCTAAAGTACATAGCACTAGCAGACATGTTTGTTATTAACGGCAACATGATAATGAGTGCGGGAGGATGAAAACCACTAGCGAAAACCTGCCTGTTGATAATTGATTGAATGACTACAGCAAGGTTCAGTCAATTAACTTTCAATACAGGCCAGTGGTATTTACATTCCCGTCTTGTATATTACAACATGGTTTCAATGACTTGTTGAGTAACATGGTGGCTATGTAGATACATACATGTACCGTAGACGCTTTGCGCAAGGTGGATGAGATCAGGGGATAGCAACGCCCGACAACACCTTGCCCAACACCACCCCTACCCCATGACACGCACCTCTTGAGTCTCCATCCTATGGCACGGCCCTCTCCAGGGGGAATTATTTCAAAAAATCTTATTACCTCCAAGTGTAAAAATGTGCTCTTAAAAAAACGTACAATTAGTAGGCTCTAACATGTCCAATTCTGGATTTATAGTTCAGCAGGTTGCCCATGATATGCCCCATAAGCTGCACAAGCTGGTGGTACTACCAATGTACGAGCCATATGCTAGTAGAGAGCACTCTACACCAAACGTGGGAAAAACAACTAACTACGTCAAAAGCCATTCCCCCTTTCTAATCTCATAACACGGACACACTGTATGCCTCATCACCACTAGAGAAATTGCTATCGTTGTTTAATTAGTGGCAGCGCACGTTGTCACCTTTTGCCCGGCAAAGGTGAACATTGAACAAGCGCGGTCTCACAGTCCCCAGAGGAACCTGTATTGGCGTGATGGTGTCAGTGAACCCCTCTACTTCCTGCTCCCCTTTCCCCCCAGTATCGCATCCGCAGAATCTCCCCCGATGCCTCGTAATTGGCCCCTCAAAATTAATATATCGAGTTTGCCCCTGTCACCGGGCAGTCACTCCCAGGCCGGGTAAGAACTCCCCAGGTTTTTTTTTTTCTTTCTCTCCTCGTTCCTCTCCCCTCTCTCCATCTCCTTCCTACAGGGGTAGGTTAGTTGATTTCCCAGCCCAAGATTGATATGAAGTGACACAACATTCGTTTTACTTTGTGTCTCACTAAGGAGAGCGGCCTGCTAAAGGGTTGCTCAGTGCCAATCTTTGCAGACATTAGATTCACGTTATCAAAGTGCTTTACTGAAGATGGCTGGTTTGGATGACCCGTCATGCGAAACCTGTCTTAATGGTGTGGCCTTAATAAAAAGCTTGTATAACTTGAGGGTATTTCAGGTTTTTAAAATTTGTCCACTCCCTTCCATGTTTTAAGTTGTAGTAGAGGCATTCAACCTGTTCTGTCAGAATGTTGTTTTCGTCTTCTCCTATGGTGTTATATACGCTTGTGGTATTTTGTGCACTGTAGAACTGCTGACTACATTATACTGTATTCTTACTCATTCAACCTTAAAGGCAGTGGACACTATTGGTAATTACTCAAAATAACTATTAGCATAAAACATTTAAAAAATTGGAACAGTTTGAGACTATTATTATTGAACACACAGAATTTAAGACGGTCAGCATTTAAACTTTTGTTTTTTTAGGGTTCATTTCAATCTTTTGTTATTCGTTCAACTTAAAGCGGTAGTTAAAGACAAAGGATTTTGTACGGTGAGGTTTGAACGTGTGTTTTCACAATTCACAATCAAATTGACAGTAACATTAAAGCTCAAATGGTAGCTTCTTTTGATGATGTATTTAATTTCCATAATTTACATGTACATCACCCCGACCCCCTTCCCGAAATAACAAATAGTTTGCAGTGTCTGTAATCCAATTCCTCTTAGCCTCATCTTCACCTTCATACATATGCTTATATGCAGAATATACAGGTGTCGTCTGCTCATGAATATTTAGATGTGTGGAGTTAACTAGCATCATGTGGTAGCCGACAGATTAGCGCTTACAAAATTCATGAAGGTGGCACAGTTCTGCGATAGGGAAAAGATTGTCGTGAACGTGCACTGTTGTGTTTTACACATCGTGGAATATTATGACATACATACCTTGGCACGTAGCCACAGAAATAAAGAGATCAATTGTACTTATTATTTATGTGTTTTTGTATTCAATTTTAGGACTAACCAAATCTTAAGGGGGGGTGGGGGGTGGGGGAAATCCACAAAACCATGCAGGACTTGTACATGTCACTCAAATTGTTTACTGGACCAGGGGGCCAATTTCACTAAAGTCCTCGTTTGCAATATTCGCTATCACGTTTGCGATGAGGTTGTCAAGGCGTTTTAAATTATTTTTCTCGAAAGAGTGGTTACCATTTTCAAAAAGGTCTTTAAATGATAACTCTTAAAATGTACGACATAGTACATGTTTAAGCTTACATTTGTACCAGCACATTTATACAAATAAATGGAATTAGTTTCGTCTAATACTTTCAATGTCAATGGTGGAAAATCAAGCCTTTTAAATTAACCTTTCCAAAAAAGTAATTATTATTAGGCCTAATTTGATTTCAAAGCCCTAAAACTGTTGTCACCAACATTTTTGAGCTGTCGAACGTACCCTATTACATTGGAAGAGCGATTTGTGGATGAATTAATACATTAATTTTAGATCCAATGCTTAGTACAATATTTGACCTCAATGGATGGAGACCTTCTTCCATCGATTGTAAACTCTCTCGACAGCGGTCACTGGGCAAAGGTGTCACCAGCCAACAGCATCGTGGGTATCATGGGATTCCCAGTTAAAGAGCGCAAAGAGTATAATTGCAAGGCCATTTTACTCTTTAATTCTCGCGCAGACTGCGCTCGCCCAAGACATACGCTACTAATGAAATCTAAACACAGTGGCGCAATTTGTCGTACATTTGCGATGAACCTATACTTTGCAGCCACTAACGAGTTAATGCAAGATTGTTATCTCTAATAATTGTTTTGCGATGACAAAATTCGTCACAAAGTTGTGATGGATTTTGAGGTTTAGCAATCGGTTTCATTCAGCATTTGCGATGACCGGAAAGCCTTAGTTAAATCACAGTTTATTATGCACGTTCCTGTTTTTAGTGGAACAAGCACTAAGACTGTATAAGAGAAGGTTTACCGAATTAAGTATACTTCATTACTCAGTAGAGATGAAAGGTATTTAAGCAGACCCAAAGTCAACATTTGAATGCTTTTGTTCATAATATTATTACACACTGAGGTATTATTCAATTGAAAAACACAAGGAAAATTTGACTTGTCTGTTTACTGAGTTTACTTGCCCCAACACTAAAACTGGCCTTGGGCCTACGGTCCAGTGTAAAATTCAAGCTGACTGTGCACAATATAACATTACAAATCCTTGTTCAAACTACTTCAGTCTTGACGTCTGCAGGCAAGCTGAGGAATTATATTGTCAAGATGTACTGTAGCTTGAAAATATCGCCCAAATTTCATGTTTGAGTCTGTTTGACTGTTTTTTATTGGTTCAACTGATGAAAATTGCAGGTATCAATTGACTTCACCTGTTTGTTAAATAGTTTTAGGGGTACGCCATGGGACCCAATAGAATCACAGGCCTGTGTGCTTCATTGTTGACAGGGCAAGGGCACCAAGGCATTTTCTTCTTGGTAAAGGCCACCCTACAAGGACATTGTAAATTTCCACTGGAACTTATCAGACCTCCTGGAATAATGAACTTTATTACCACTTGCCCCCCCACGAAATCAGGTAGGGGCTGAAAAACGTAATCCACATGTTCTGAGGCTTCAGGTCTGAGGCAGGGATTCGAACCGGCTTTCATAGAGGTTTAAAGGCAGGGAAAGAAACCACTGAATCAACCTGATGTATGTTTCAATAGAGGCAGCAAGTATAATGCATGTATTCAACAACCTAATGGACCAATTAGTACAAATACATAAAGTAGAATTGATTACCTATCATTTCAATCCCCCCCCCCACCCTCACTGAAGTCTCCCTCCAAAAGGTGTGTTTCATTTAATAATATGTATCTGTTAATAGCGATCTAGATCTCATCTTGCCTCATTGCAAACAGCTTGGACTTTTTTTTTTATCTTTGCCATCAACTATTTTCCATTTTTCTATTGACATTTTTGCCTATCTGTATTGGCACAACAAGTCCAGGGATTCTCCAGTCCCGGTAGCCCATGATAAGCCAAGCTACAGGTTGGTTCATTCCCTGGCAGGACAAGACGGCCTTGTGAACTGTCCCACATGTTGCCAGTCTCGCGCTGCCAATTGCCAAACCAGCTGTTGCGTTCCTCGCAGCTTATAGCAAGAACTGAAAGACAAAACGCCAGGAATAAATTAGCCTACGCAAATTTATTTACCAGCGATGATGTGTGGCTTGTTGGTTGGACATAGTAGAGTTTTGAGACTGGAATGGATTTCACAGTGGGCGGGCAGGAAAGTTCAGGGAACATTAGTGTGTTTCAACATTGTGTTTCTCAAATAAGTGTGTAGTCTACACAGATGTACACTTTATGTATATTGTACAACATTGGAGATTCAGCTGTATCGTGAAATATTTCAGTAAAGAGAAATTTTATAAAGTGCAAAAAAAATAGCAGAAGGAATCCGCCTCAATGCGCTGGAAAAAAGAACAACAATGAAAGTCTGGACCAGACAAAATTTATACAAAGCAAAGTGTTACACAGTAAAATAATTAAAGGAATCTAGAAAGCTGGCAAAAAGTTTAAAAGTTAAACAACCAGTTTAAAAAGATGAGATTTACAAAAGTTAAAAACAATTATGTGCCTTTATGCCCCCATGTGTCAGTAGTACATGTAGTACTGTGAAGTATTTCAGGTATCACAATCATGTGCCTTTATGCCCCCATGTGTCAGTAGTACATGTAGTACTGTGAAGTATTTCAGGTATCACAATCATGTGCCTTTATGCCCCCATGTGTCAGTAGTACATTTAGTACTGTGAAGTATTTCAGGTACCACAATCATGTGCCTTTATGCCCCAATGTGTCATTGCCCTTTAAACAATTTTGGACAAAACTTTCCTGATGGTCCTGCGCCATTGCCTTGGTTGGCCTCAAAATGTTCCGAAGAAAATTTAAAATCTCCTCATATAAGGTGCTCTTTGCAAAGGAGAATATGCCCTGGTGCCTTATTGCCTTACAAGATCAAAGCATAAGGCCTGGATTTTCCAGTACAAAATTCAAATTGCCTTCGTAGAAGTACAGGTACCCTTTACCAATTAAGGAAAACTGCCTTGTACTTTACAGAAACAAAACCATCAGGTAGTCAGGCATGATACATTGAGATACTTTCTTAGCCTGTGTCCAAATGGTGTAAAATACCAGGGCCCAATTTGATAAAGCCTGTAAGCACGAATATTTGCTTAGCATGAAACTTCTTCCTTGATAAAAACAGGGTTACCAACCAAATTTCCACGTGAGTTTTAGGATTTAAGCAAGCAACAGCTGAACACCAGTAACAAGCAAAATGCAACAAACGGAAATTTGGTCGGTAAGCCTGTTTTTATCAAGGAAGAAATTTCATGCTAAGTAAATGTTCGTGCTTACAGGCTTTATGAAATTGGGCCCTGTACTGTTTGGCGGAATTGATTCATTTCATTAAGTAAATGGATAGTACACATACATGACCCAGTTGTTTCAGGAGAGTGCAATTTACTAAACCATCTTGTTCAAAAGCATTTACAATAATTGCCTTTGAATTACATTTTTTTTTTGCAGCAATTCGCCCACATTTTTAAGGAGACTGAAATTAAACACTTTTGTTTATGATGACTACTAAATATTCTTAATTTACCCAAAGTCTCGAAATCAAGCATCTGAAAGCACACAACTTCGTGTGACGAGGGTGTTATTTTCTTTCATAGGTATCTCGCAACTCCGATGACCAATCAAGCTCAAATTTTCACAGGTTTGTTATTTTATGCATTATGTTTAGACACACCAAGTGAGAAGACTGGTCTTTGACAATTACCAATAGTGTCCACTGTCTTTAATGGCTTCTGCTGGTTTTGCACAGGCTATGTTCTCACAACATGATATCAACCTCCATGGGGGGTCATGATAAGCTTTCATTTTCATACAAACATGTATTTCAAAACCAGTTTGTTTCAATACTGCCACTCTGACCTCTACTTCCACAGTAAATTAAATACAGTGCTATAACACTGAACACACATCGGTGTATATGGGTAAAATCAAAATGATATTCTTTATCCTCGATGCAAATTTAACATATTAAATGAAATACATTTTTGCACTTTAAACTGCATCTACATGTACTTTAAATGCTGAGAGGGTGCACATTAGCAACAGGTTGTTTCTGTGTTCACCAGACATCTGCTTTAAATACAACAAATTATATCAATTCTACTTCTCTCCGTATTGCTGGTATAATTCACACAAAGATTGGTTGACAGTTGAACCAATGAAAAAGAGCTTTTCACAACAAGTGCACTGGGTTTCGTCGGTGTTGTCTTAAGCTGCTCAGCCATGCGTGGCTATTATCAGTGGCCTATTCATATTCAAATGTGCCACGGGCGGTCGCACAGACTCCCCAGCCAGCCAATCAGGCAGCGGTGGCCCATCAGGAGATTAGAGTATTGTGCTTGTACGACCAACCATGTGTAGAGGTGATATGAGCTGAAGTGAGTGTGTGTATTCTGTGTGTGGTGGATATGTGTAGGTAGCCAGACGCACTTGTGTGTGTACACTCTCCTCGTTGAGTATAGCGAGCACATGCATGCCGTCACCCTGCGGATTGCCTCAGATGATAGCTGCATTTAAGCCGACAACCACGTCCCTGGCACAGTGATGCACACACACTCCTACGCACAGCACATCCCTATGCTTGGACCCCCACTGCTTAACAGCCCACGTGTACCTATGGAGCCTACAGGAGTAGTCATGATACCATACCCCTGCCCTCAGGCAGTACCCGTTATAATGCAACCCCAGCTTCAGCAGGTAAGCGTACCCGGTTTTTAATTTTTTTTAGTTTATTTAAACAAGCTGCGCTTTAATTATTGTCATGGATAAGTGATTATAGTGCTTTGTTTATTTATTTATTTATTTATTTATTTATTTTTTTTTTTTTTGTATTATTTTTGAAAACAATATGTGATGTTAATTTTACAGCATTTTTTGTGTGTGGTTGTTGGACGGTATGATATTTCAATATAAAATACACATTTTTTATCCTTTGGTATGTTACATTTTTAGAAATTTTAAATATTTGTGTCCACAATATGGATCATAGTACACGTATTTAATTTCTGTATCAAGTCAACATCGGAATCAAATTTACAGTACACGTAGGACTGAAGTAACAATACATCTATTGTCTGTTTGGCCATGAAGGTATAAAATTAAATTTCTATCTCCATGGTTTTGCAGATATTTTGTACTGTGGATATTTTCAAAACAATAATGTTGAATATTTTAAGAGGGGTTTGTTTTTGCTGGTCCATAACGGAGGTGTGTCTTCCTTTATCGTAAGTGTGCTGTGAAGTTGAAGGGCAATTTATTCTTTTTGAATCCCAAGGGTACAAGCCAGTGGTAATACTGCAGTGGGCATTTGAGTGTTTGGCTGTGAAGGAATGCTCTCCATGTGAAGCATATTTACATCTTAAAGGCAGTGGACACTATTGGTAATTACTCAAACTAGTTATTAGCATAAAACCTTACTTGGTAACGAGTAGGCCCCCTAATGGGGAGAGTTTCGTAGTATAAAACATTGTGAGAAATGGATCCCTCTGAAGTGGAGTAGTTTTTGAGAAAGAAGTAATTTTCTACGAATTTGATTTCAAGACCTCAGATTAGAATTTGAGGCCTCGAAATCAAGCATCTGAAAGCCCACAACTCCATGTTGTTTTAAATTATTTTTTGCAATTTCGATGACTGATTGAGCTCAAATTTTCACAGATTTGTTATTTTATGCATATGTTGAGGTACACCAAGTGAGAAGGCTGGTCTTTGACAATTATCAATAGTGTCCAGTGTCTTTAAATATGTACTCTATTGTGGGTCAGTGTAGGGGGTCAGCACTGACCAATGTCCACCATGAGTCTGCTCTAAAATGGATAAACGCTTTTGTTGATTATGCAGACTGTTTACAAATCATAGTTTGCTGAGTGTCAAGGTCTAACTTCAACAACAGTTTTAAGTGCAATCAACAGACTAATACTTTAGCAGTCGATTAATGAGGAACAACATTGAAGAAAAAAAAAACAACTCCAAATCATACAGTTCCCATTGCTTCGGTCAAAACAGCCCACTGTTGTTGGAAAGCTTGTTAGCACAGTCAACAGCTCAGGTTTGTTCAGGCCCTCTTAAAAAACTGCTAAGTGCGAACAGTGCTATACATCTAATGGGAAATGGAGTCATGCTGTTAAAAAGCTTATCATTAATTGAATCACAATTTCGGGTGCTTACCACACCAAATGGCCATCCCTCTGACGGTAATATTGAGAACAAGAAAAACGAAGACTCTTCTGACCATGTTTTGACAATGATTGATGCCATGAAGACGATTTCATAAGATGGTTTTATACTGTTGCAAACTATCTCTTATAAGACAACTCGATACGGCTTTATAATATTAGCCTTAATCCTTCTGGACAGGCGATACTTGACCGATGGTCATCCGAAATGGCAATAGTCACCTGCAATAGCTCTCAGTGGATAGATGTAAAGTAAGGCCCTGTAGCCATGCTCTCATCAGCGGGGAACAGGTGGTCTAAGGCTCAGTGGATGGGAATAGATACAGAGTGTGTAATTCTCTCTCTCTCTTCTCTCTCTGCGTTGCAGAGCGGCACACTCAGGCATGCGGATACACTGCCCTTGTTTCTCCTGAAATCCTTTGTGGGATTTGTTCTCGACAAGGGTTACGGTGTATTTCATTGATCCATTCTGAGATTGCAATGCGTGAGGAAACAATCGGACAAGTGGCATCATTGTCCAATGTGGGAAGATTTTTTATAAATGCATGAATCACTGTGTGTGAAGGGAAAGCACATCGTAGGATGTAGGGAGAGTGGAGTGATTCCCATCCTGTTGTTATCAGTGCAAAGAACCTGTGGAAATGTCAAATTACATGGACTGGTCAAGCTTGAGAGAAAATGATGAGATTTTTTTCATGTTTTGTCAGAATTGTTTTGCACATTAAATGAGGCTTATTTTTGTTGTGTGATAAAAAAAAAAAGCCTTGTTGATTTTATTCTTTCTTAGACTGATTTCATATATTGAAACAATTTGTATTTTTCGATCCTGTACTGTACCTAAAGTCAGAGTACCATTAGTAAATAAACCAGAGGTCTTCCCTTTTAGGAAGTGAAAGTGATGTATCCTTGAAAGATGAAACAAGATAAATTTGCACAAGGAATTTTTACAATTTCTCTGATTTTTAATCCAGCAACTGCAAAAAGCAACATGCCTATTGTCATATGGTTTTAGGAATTGAAACCAACGGTTCTTTTCAGAACCACCCCAACTCATTACGAGATCATTACATGGTGTTACTGCAAACCTTTCCATATCATATGGTTTTATTTTTTTAACCTAAATGTAAATGTTTTTTGGCCCAACTTTAACTTCCTAGGCCTTGTGTAATTTTGAAAAAGCGTGAGGCCTTTAATCTCCGTAGTTGATGGATTTTTTATTCTTAAATTTAGAATGAGGAGACTGTCTTTTCTGAGCCGCATTGGTTCTGCATGCAGTGTACATTCTCCTCGTACGCATACATATTGAGATCACTTTATCAGTCTATACATCAACGTCAGGCAGACTTGAAACTAATTTACCAGAGTTGTGACGCGATGGTGCGCTATACATGTAGATTGCCAATTGCATATATTATACATAATATACGCAAACTGCTTTGCCTTTGTTCAAATCCACAGTTTGATCCTGGTACGTAGTGAAACTCACTGAAGTGATGGGTAATTTTGTAGGACGGTCGGTCTTCTATTATCAGCCAATTCATTCTGAAAGAACTGCTCATTTGTCCTGAATTCTTGCGTGAACTGTACAACTGGATGGTTGTCTATATAAACTCATAAAGTGAAGCTGACATTTATTACCATATTGAGACAACTAGTGTCAGTATTCCTGCGTGGAAACAGTCAATGTTCTGGATGTTCTAGCTAAGAGTCTTTCCTTGTGTTCGCAATAATCTTTACTTCATCTACTTAACCGCATGCATTTCTTTGGATGAATGGAAACAATAGTCGGAGGGTTAGACACTATGAAAGAGGCCAGCCTATGGACCAGATCCCTCGAAGCACACACTTCAATGCCACATGTTTCACCCCTTCACTTTATAATACATCTTTTCCAACGGTGAATACTGTGGGATATTCAAATAGCTTATTCCCTTGTAGTAGTGCCTGCACGTTGGAACTCTCTCCTGTATCTTGCTTTCCTTCCATTTACAAAACTACTCTATTAGTATAAGAGCAATATAAATGGATACATTCTCTCATCCTTTAAATTTTCTTCTTTTTACTCCCTTTTGGTTTTCACCTTGATCGACCCTTTGGCCTTGTGAAGGGTAATTTTATTTTGAAAAAAGTCGAGAACTTTGGGGTTTATAGAAACAGAAACAGATTTGGAACAAAACATTTCTACATTGCTTTGCATACATAATGTTCAGGGTCATCCAAGTCACAGATATTTCCAGTTTTCTCGTTGATGACCCAAGCATTTTCCCACTATAATATAAAGAGTATAAATTGCATCCTTTATTAAGTGCTCTGAGAACCGCCCATCCACGTCCAACAGTGCATGCAGGGCTGTAGCGATACTCTCTCACACCGGGGGAAGGAGTGAGACAAAATATAACGTGATGTTACCTTATGCGTAAAGATGGACTCGCTTCACCTAGTGCCATCAATAAAACAACACGAGCGTGGCGATCGCTGTCCGCTGTTTGGCCCTGCCACTCTGTCTTGGCATCAAACCGAAGCAACGGGCTTGTAATTATCCTTGGGATAAAGTGTAATGAAACTGGTGATGCAGGGGCCCCCAATATTAAAATTTAATGACACCGAATCCCCCATCCATATGGCATGCCAAAACTTGCCTCTGCCTCGGACTAGAACTCCTAGGTGCTTGCTGGTGCACAATTTAGGAGAGCTGTCTCTCTCTCTCTCTGCCTTGGCGGAGACTCCTTGGTGCTTGTGCTGAAGTTGCAGTATCATTTTATTTTTGAAGGACAAGCTGAATTGAAAGTACAAAATTGCTCCCTTTTTTTGTTGCTGCCGATAGATGCTTGGTTTTGAAATTCTTCACATTTTACAAAATATGCAGTGTGTCTCTTTAGGAGTTTTATTTTTGGAATAACTTTGAAATTTTGAAAAAATATTTTTATTTACTTTCCCTTACACATTCTGTTAAAATAGGGTTGAATGCAATGGCAAGGTCCACTTAGGAGTCATGTGTACAGTTGTTACAAAGTCATGAATAATTTATATTCACAATAACTACACAACTGAGGATACAACTCCAACAACTGTATACTTCACCCAAAAACAAGAGAAAAATGCAAATTCCCCCATAAATTCAGTGGGACTTTTTGCTTCGGTGAATGATAATGAGCCTATAATTTTCCCCTTTTGTTCCAAATATAACAAATAACTTCCAACAATGATAGGCCAATAGAGTCACCATTATAAGGTGCAAGAAACGGCAGAGTAGACAACCTAATAAACAGTCTTGTTAAAAGCCACTCACTAAATGGAATTAGATTGATCCCCCCCCCCTGTATTTTATAAATTTCACTTAATGCCTCCCCAACAAATGTAGTAGTTTTCCAGAAAATATGACAGAAAAAAGATGGCTTCTATGGGGCCATGTTGACGAAGGCGATATAATGGAGGAAACCTAATAGATGGATATGTTAAAAGCAAACAGCCCAATCATTAACGTATAAAGCTCTCACATTAGCGTTCATATCAATAAAGTGGGGGGGGGGGTTGTGGTTGGGGCACCTGAGTCGATGATGACAGGGGACCTGTTGCTGAGCTAGTTAATGAGTAATGCCATTATCGTCATTCCATATCGTTGAGACACGTGGCACATCGCCAATCCTTGCCTAATTATAGGATGTTTTGAAATGGGGCTCTTTTGAACGGCATTCAGAAGAGAGATTGGGTAGTCCATTAAAAAAAAAGTCATCTCAGAATTGAAGTCTATTTATTCTGCACTGGAGATTTGAAAGGTCAAATATTCATTGCTATTTGGGGAGGGGGGGGGGGGGCTTCAATTGATTAACTCTTCTTTTTTAATTTATGAAGGTTGCTTTGCTTAAAATGATCTGCAACATTTTCTTTGAACAATCTTAAAGGTAATTTACATCAAAGGCTTTTAAATTCAACAACAAAAATGTTTAAAAATAAAAGCGTACGGTTTTATCAAATCAAAGCTTTGTACCCTGTGTTTACAATTACAATGTTCGCCCGACTGATGATTGCGTCAATACACATATTGTCTGATGGGTCTGTTAGTTCTACGTGTTGTTTTATATTCATAATGCTGTTGACCTAGTTTCTACATTTAAGTACCATGTAAGCTGACTAGTTGTAATACTCCCCGGTCCCGAAACATCTACCAGACAACAACTTGTGTGCATTCTAGCTGTCAGCACCTGATACCCCACTCAAATGCTGCTAATATTTACTGTCTGAAAAACAGATGTCCCATTATATTTTTTTCCCCTGATGTTTATATGAGTTTTTGTTAAAAAATACAAATTTGGTAGCCCATTGGACAAGAAATACTTTAGTTTTATAATTGGACTGTTACTTAGTTTCGTGAAGTACAATTTGTGTTCGAGCAGGGCCATGTGTGTCAAACGGCTGATGTCTAGCGGAAAGGTTCTACCGTGACAAAAAGCATTAATGGGTAGCGAGTCGCAACCAAGTCAACATTGTGTTGGGTGACTGTTCTATATTCCCAACACCCAGAATTCTGACAACGTTACGGTAAGGCATAGGGGTGTTGGAGTCTCTAAACAGGGGTGTTGGAACACAGGTGTGTAACTATGGCGTTGTGTGTCGTTTGGGTTGCTAGTTTTATTCTGTTCATAAAAGAATGTGAAGTCGATTCACACTAGCGAGCCAACCCCACTAAATTCCTGGGGATTTTTAATTCCGCGTCTATACAATGTTTGTTTCATTTTCGATGCAAATAACCCTGTATGCTAATGCAGTAGTTAACTTGCTTAACCCTACCCCGAAGCAGGGGTAGCTCATTACCGAGAAAGGGACTCACTCCCCCAGATAAATGTATTTTAAGGGTTTAGTTGTTGTAACTTGTGTAAAAAGGTCTAAACGAAATCTTTCCTAGGAATTTATCAGGAAATTCATCTAGTGTGATGAGGTGAAAAGGGCTGTAATGCTGCGTTTTATGTGGACTGCCCATACAGCCATGTATACATTCAGTCCCATTCCACGGTACATGTACAATGTATGTGACCCAAATTAGAACGCGCTGAATAAACTGCTCTACACGTATATCAAAAATGGCATAATAAATTCACAATATTATATTTCCTTAGGGCCCCCTCTGATTGCCACTGTTCTAATAAATTGTTTCATATATCCACGGTTGCTGTTTTGCCCCGCTTGCCCTGATGCTAATTCGCTGAAAACATAACACACAATATTGCATACACTCTTGGGTGTTCTGGCTTCCTGAACAGAACTTATCCCCAGTGCAAACAGGCCTAGATATCTGTAGAGCCAAACCGCGAAAATGAATTTTGACTTGACTCTCTGCCGTTTAAACAAGGTGGGCACAATCAGTCCCTGTTTACTGTAAGGTGACCCATGTTATGTCTTTGTAGGTGTTTACTTTTCTTTTTGAAAACTATACTCCAGCACAGGGTAAGGTGAGCTAAGGTCATGTTTGTGAGGTTTCCTATTAAAGAGACTACATTATATAGGCTTACCGGCTAAAGCTTCCCTTGATCTTTCACTTGGAAGTTTAAGCGGGAAGTTCTTGAGCTAACAGCGTGGCAGTAATGGCATTCGGCTTGCTGAAGCCATTCCGATGCGAAATTGACAATTCAGACAAGCGCTTTAGAAGCAGATTATTCTGCGATATTGCGAGCATACCGGGGGAAAAACCTCTTTGAAGAATATTTGTAATCTGGCTGGACTAAGACTGGGACCGATGTAAAGCTTTTATGATTTGTAGTTTTTCTAGAATCGTAGGGAAGTAATGTGAGACAATTTCCTTTGTTCTCGGTCTGCCCAGTTAAATGTTGGGCACCACACTTTGGACTTTAATGGTGCTGGTGTATCTTCAACATGTAGAAGACCAGTCAATGTGAAACTGCTATTTGAACAGTTGTTTAGTTAAACAGCCTAATGTACATCTATACAGGTAATGTAGACTTTTCTGTGGGAAAAAAAAAAAGAAATTGCAGCAGCGTAAGATAGTCCAGGCCTGTATGATTCATTTTTGAAAGGGCAAGGGCACCAAGGTATTTTCGCCTTGGTAAAGGGCACTCTCTACATGCCCTATGAGGAAATTGCATGAGGAAATTTCTACTGCATTTCAAGGGCATCAAGGCAATGATCAGGGGTGTGGAGGCAATCACTGTCATTGCCTCCGTGCGTGAAGTATTATAGGCTACAACCGAACAAGTCTGCCTCAATTTCTGAAAAGAAAAAAAAAATATGGCAATGTATAAAGTTGACTACTAAATGGCAATTTAATAGGTTGAGCTACAAATCAATTATGTTTTATTCCCCTGCTGTGGCTGGTAGGTTGGTTAATTAATAGCAGCAACAGCTATACGTAGGAGGGTTTGTTTTCATGTTGGCAATAATTCAGGGGAATTTTACAGATCCTTATTTCTTTTGAATGCTTCAGGCATAATTTTGAAATCCATATATGTTACTTTTTTGTAAGATAACATTTAATGTACGATATGGTCCAATTTCACAGATAAAAAACATGTTATTGTTATTAATTTCACAGAGCTGCATATATTATAACAATTGTGCTTCAAGGATTTGGGCACTTTTTGTAACACCATAATGTGCACAGATTTACATTAAACTTACACCGTTTGAAGATAATGATAGTATAAAGCTTACCTTAAAATATTACTTGCTGATGTGCTGTAGTTTTTTTTTTGAGAAATTAGTAAAACAATGTCAATAAATGTTTTACATGCTAAAATAACCAGAAATACCTTGTTGGATTACCAGCCAAAATACCATATCTGTTGTAGTCTTCATGTACCTTTTGTGACTGGTTTCCTGCTAATGTTGAATTACTTGGAGCAGAAAACTTGTTCAGCATTATTTTCTGCTTTTAAAAGCAGCTCTGTAAAATTGGGCCCTGGGGTGGCTTAAAGGTGATTATGAAAATAAGGATTTGTTAAAGAAAAGCTTAAAAGCTTACTTTGCATTAAGATAACACTGAAACTAAACCCCCTTAAAAAATGTCCATCCAAACTGACTGCAGAGAAGGAATGACCTCATGTTTGTGCTCAGAGACAGAGAAACTGGAAAAGTG
This sequence comes from Asterias rubens, assembly GCF_902459465.1. Taxonomy (NCBI): domain Eukaryota; kingdom Metazoa; phylum Echinodermata; class Asteroidea; order Forcipulatida; family Asteriidae; genus Asterias; species Asterias rubens. Next base: position 8,595,452 of record NC_047070.1, on the reverse strand, counting down.
AACTCTGGCAAAAACCTAAAACTTCCCGTAAAAGCTGCAACAAGGTCAACAACTGACCCCAAAGAGACCGATTTTAGTTTTTTAGTTCACAAAAAAAGAGAATTTCTGAGGCAGACGCAACATAAAATTTTCCTCCATTTTGGTTACGAACAATGTTACTCTGCAGGATAAAAACCACAATCTCACTTTTGAGAAATTGGTGCAAAATTTAGTTTTGCCAGTAGTGTCAGTCACAATCAGTGATCACAATTATCTCTTTCTTTTGACAGAGTTGCAGAACCCAGTGTAGTCTCAGTGATATTGTCACAGGTTTTTGTGCGGAGTGTATCTTGACAAAAGACCATGCATGTCTGTCATTTATTAAATTTGACTTTTTCGTTTAAGTTCATTTTGGGTTGTTTTTTTTTTTTGGGGGGGGGGGGGGGGGGGGGTAGGGGAACTATAGGTACCAGAGCATTGCTTTACTCATTATGAGAAAAGCAAATTGTGGCACTGTTGCAAAAATGAGCAAAACTTCTACGGTCAATAACACAATTCTAATGAGTCTACCTCCCATCATTTTAAATAACATCGAAGGACTTCATGTTTTTGTGTGGAGCACATCAATGCGTAAAGCATCCAATTGAGTAAACTTGGTCAACTGTTATGTGCAATTTCTGTCTCCTTTTTGATTCCTCTGTTGCCAGGGAAACCAAATCGATGATCACTTCCTTTTCTTGTTTGCTCTGTTCAGTTTGATCATCAAGATAGGCGTGAATATCAAATGATCTGTGAAAGAATCTGAAAAAAACCCAGCCGTTTGTTGGTTTTTAGAACCTTACAAGCTTTACACGCGTTACAAGCGTTACACAATTCCTTTGTTTGTTTCTCAGCTATTTTATAGAAAATGGGCAAACACACAAATCTTGCTCTGCCTGGAAATGTCCTAATTTTTTACAAACTGAAGCTGCATCAGGAACTTAACAATATAACTTGTTTTTGTAATTTCTTTTAAACAATTGTGACTTTGTTTCATGAGACTTTTAACGCCCAGTTTCTTTAGTGAGCCTGTTATGGAATTAGCTTAAAGGCAGTGGACACTATTGGTAATTACTCAAAATATTTATTGGCATAAAACCTTACTTGGTAACGAGTAATGGGGAGAGGTTGATAGTATAAAACATTGTGAGAAACGGCTCCCTCTAATTTTCCCCGAATTTGATTTAGAGACATCAAGCATATGAAAGCACACAACTTCGTTTGATGAGGGTGTTTTTTTTCTTTCATTATTGTCTCGCAACTTCGACGACCAATTGAGCTCAAATTTTCACAGGTTTGTTATCTGTGCGTATGTTGAGATACAGCAACTGAGAAGACTGGTCTTTGACAATATTACCAATAGTGTCCAGTGCCTTTAACATGTTTCCATGGTCCCTTGTAGCTACCTTTCACTCCGGTACCATTTAACCATTTAGATGTTGTCAGCTTGTTAATATATGTTGCTTATGAAGACGAGCAGAGAGTAAACTGTTCAAAATCAAGACCACACTGGCTGTTTTATTTCACTCGGAGATTTACACACCAAAAAATGAGATTTACACATGGTTTTACCCGCATGTATTTATTTATAGTTTTTTCCTACTTGAGAAGAAAAAGAAAAGAGAGTCTTGTAATAATCTCAAATAGGATTGCCCCCAACTCCCCAGGTGAACCCTCCCCATTGAAATTGCTCTTGATTCCCGATGCAGAAAGAGGCTGACAAGCTAGCGAGGAGACTCCCTGAAGGTTGTGTCCGTTGGTTTGGATTATTCATGGCCTTTTGTCAGGACGGTGCGTTGGTAGAGACTTTCTCTCTAGTCATTCCTTTCCATCAGATGGACTCGAGAATTTGGTTATGGACGATAATGCGATCATTCTAATTTGTATGGTTGGCCGGAACTGGTACATCTAATGCATAGTAGTCTGTCATCCACAATGATGTAGCGTTATAGATTTTGTCTTCCACAGGAAATCGCGTCTGGATACTGACAGAAAAATCTGGAATACCACAGTCCTAGTTGGATTGGGGGGGGGGGGGGGGGGGAGGGGACACATACAATGGTTTGCAGGTACCGGTACATCTAATGTATTTAGTCTGTCTTCTACAATGTAGTCTTAGATTTTTGTCTTTCAAAGGAAATCGCGTCTCGATACGGCCAGAAAAATCTAGAATACTGTAGTCCTAGTTGAGTTTGGAGCTGGGGGAGGGGACACATACAATGGTTGGCAGGTACCGGTACATCCAATGTAGTGTTAGATTTTGTCTTTCAAAGGAAATCGCATCTCGATACGGACAGAAAAATCTAGAATACCGCAGTCCTAGTTGGGTTGGTGGGGGGGGGGGGGGCATGCAGAGAGGATATTCACAATGTAGTACACGTTCAGTTCTTTTATTGGAATTAGAGTAGATACACAGGTACATACATATAGCCTCTTACAATTAGATTTGTACGTGTACATGTACGGCTGGGACAAAGCCACCTTTTGTGGAAATAAGTGTTGTTTACCTTAATTTTTCAGAATAAAAATAGCCTAAAAATAGCCTTGTTAACTACCCCACCATTGAAATATTACACTGATTTTGACATCACACTGATTTTGACAAGTGTATATGTTTTAATGTTTGAGAGGGCACTTGAGGCAATTTTCATTTTGTAAGGATCAACAAGGCCAAGACAGGGACAACAGAGGCCATCCCCTCTATCTAATCAAATGTCTACATTTATAATCAGTAAAAGCTTTCTGCGGAATGAAGTACATCTATTCTTATCAAAACATCTAAGCATACACACTTGTTCATTTAATTTATTTCCACTGACTGGGACATCAGCTTTGCTACACAAAGGCGATGAGATATACACAGCGTAGATGCTACACAGCAGAGATCTCCAAAGGTGTTTGAAAAACTTCACACACACAGGAGATGTTTTGCAGAGTTTCTGATTTATACCAAAAAGGGTTTCAGATTATGTTTGACCTCTCCTTTTGTAGCCCTAGTCCCTTGATTGGGGACTAGCAGCCAACATGTGCTCCCTATCTTCCTCTTGACTTCTCCACCATAGAATATGCCCCCAAAAGACCGAAACCCCCCCACCAGCTTTAGACAACCTGTTATTAGCCTCGGGTAGTTTTCTATTTCACAGGTGAATGTCATATGAGCGTTGGAATTACAAGTCCTGATGATAATTCCGGGGGAATGATTCCGCGGTTGGTGCAGCCCCGTGCATGTTTTAACGCCCTACGGTGTGTTGCTCTGTCCCAGCGAATTTGGCATTGATTTAAGGGGAGACAAAGATAGAAGGAGACATAGAGACTTTTAGAAAATGAAGGGAAAAATGGCCATCCGGCGCATGAAACGTAAGACACAGTTGTTGCCGAGTGGCCCCTTATCATGCACTTCATCGGCAGTACTTGGTGCTTTAAAGCATTGACCCCGCATGGTCAGCGGGTACGGCTCACATATTTTAAAACTCCGAGCATGTTTTTTTTTTCTCTCTCTTTATCTTCTCCTTTTTCTTGGTCTTCCTTGAGTACTTGTCTGTTGTTTTTGTCAGCCGCTGGAACTGGAGATGGTGCTGATGATTCCTTTGCTAGTACATTGAGGGTACATGGAGTTTGTTAATGCTGTACATGCGGGGTTTATTGCACTGTGTTTTGTACTAATTTGAGGAAATATTCTCTGAATGACCACTATTGACCCAATTCACCTGACGTCATTATCAGAATAATCTTGGATGCGCCATACTCATGTGGGCAATGTCACTGTGCGTTATTCAGTGAAGTGCGCATTTTAGGCGGCGCGTTTACATGTAAACCTGTTGACTACCAAAATGATGAGCAAAGCACTTTCGGCGTGTGTGACATACCTACGTGCAAGGGGTGATATTCATCACCAGGAGAATATGACATCAGTTAAATACAATATACTTTTAAATTGTATCCGCCAACTCTCCCTGATTATGCAGAAAGTTCCTTGATAATAAACTATCGTTCCATGTTCTGTTGAACAATTTTGACAATCTTCCTGATTATGGAAACATTGTCCCTATTATCTTGAATGTTACGTACTTCTAAACATCCCTCTGATTGTTGTACAAAATCTCCCTGATTGCAAGATGCAAAAGTTAGCAGGTCTGTTGAGACGAGAGTCACCGGTGTTCTCCAAATCCTGCAGAAAATACAAAACAGACTGGTTTCTAAGACCATAAGAAGAAGAAAAAAGAGCAGCATTTAGATTTTTGTCCCGTAGGACTCTGATTACACTGAGTGTACAGTTCGCTCATCGTGCATCACTGTAATGGTAAAAAGGCAAACAAATTGTATTTGCTGACAAAAACCATACGAAGCTTAAACTGTCCTTGATAACAACTACTTCAAACAGGGAAGTAATGGATTTCACATTTAGATTTAGCTGTGTGTAAGTTAAACAAAAATCCTTTGGACATGATCTTTGTTATGTTTGGCGGCTTTTGAAGGGCTAAATTCCATCAAGGAATGACAGCAGATGCCTCTTATTCTTGGTTCAATGACACATCAAACTATATTTTGCCTTCTGTTTTTTTTTTTAACTTGCATTTCCTGAAAGAATTATAATAATAAATAGAACTTAAACATGTATAGCGCCTTACATCTAAAACATAAACCCCAAAACGCTTAACAAGGAATTAAATACAGGATTAAACATATTTAAAAAAGAGTTAAATGCATGAGCAATATAAAACAAGAAGTACAAAGAATAGAAGAAAGTTAGGTACTAAAAGTCAAGAAAAATGACAACAGCAAAACAGTAAGTCAGTCTACTTTATTTAAACGCTCACCTTGACGATGACAGGAATTTGACAATAGGGACTTTTCGTTTTCAGCACAAGGAAGATTCATCCCAAGTACTGTCGTAGAAATTGAGGGACGACCGTCCTCAAAGCCGACGCATGCGCAGATGACGCCAAATGTCATCTTTACCGTCGCAGAACCATCCGTCGTCAAAAACGAAAAGTCTCTAATGATGGTTGCAGCATTTATGACAGGACTAGAGCTTAACCATATGGTTTGCAAAATGTACACGGACACACCTACCAGCACATACAAAATAAAAGTTAGGCCAACAGGGGAGTAAATAAATTATCGTCAGTGGCTTTTTCCATAACAAAAATGCAATTGAGAAGATTGGTTCGTGAAGCATTACAAGTCCCCAATATGCTGTACTCCTGAAATGAGTTCATTGCTATGTCGATTTGAACAAAACAATACATCTCTGTGTAGGTTAATATTTGCCCTCTTGCACTCAATAGAACCCTGATCCATTTGTTTGAGAAGAAATTACTTTTGTTATTGTACACGCTTTTAACAAAAATATGTTCAGGCAAGTTTCGGCGAAGTTAAAGCCCCTGCAATTACTGTGTCTGAATAGTAATTCATTCATGTATTAGTTTTGTTGTGGAGAGAGGAAGAGATCCCAAACAGATGAAGTCCACAATATCAGCTGAGATTTGAGAAGGTTGTTTTTCCGTTAAAGACGCTGTACACTATTGGTAAATGTCAAAGACTAGTCTTCTCAGTAGGTGTATCTCAACATATGCACAAAGTAACAAACCTGTGAAAATTTGAACTAAATTGGTCGTAGAAGTTGCGAGATAACAATGGAAGAAAAAAACACACTTGTCCCACGAAGTTGTGTGCTTTCAGATGCTTGGTTTTTGAGACCTCAAAATCTAATTCTGAGGTCTTGAAATCAAATTAGTGGAAAATTACGTCTTTCTCAAAAACTATGTTACTTCAGAGGGAGCCGTTTCTCACAATGTTTTATACTATCAACAGCGCTATGTTGCTTGTTACCACGTAAGTTTTTATGCTAACAACTATTTTGAGTAATTACCAATAGTGTCCACTGCCTTTAAACCGGAAAGAAATGATGAAAAATCAGAAGGCAAACCCAGCTTGATTTAATAGTCTTTTCCTTTATGGATGAAATTGATCGGACTCTTTTTGGGAAATTGCAAACACAGCAGTATGAGAAATCTGATGAGTCTAGTTTCCGGACAGGTAGTCGAAAAGACTGTTTAAAGACACTGGACACGTTTGGTAATTGCTCAAAATGATTGTTAGCATCAAAACTTACTTGTTAGCGACCAATGTAGAGATGTTGATGATAGTATAACACATTGTGAGAAACAGCTCCCTCTGAAGTAACTTCTTTTTTGAGAAAGAAGTTATTCTTCTCAAAGAAATTTGAGTTTGATTTCGAGACCTCAGAATTGGATTTTGAGGTCCCAAAATCAAGCATCTAAAAGCACATAACTACGCGTGACCAGGGTGTTTTTTCTTCCATCATATCTCGCAACTTTGACGACCAATTGAGTGCAATTTTTCTCAGGTTTGTAATTATGTACATATGTTGAGATACACCAAGTGAGAAGACTGGTCTTTGACAGTTATCAAAAGTGTCCAGTGCCTTTAATACAACATGTGTGTCCCGTAGCCATGTTCAGTGTTCTTGTGAGCTTTGCTTGCTTGCATCTCTCCCCAGCTTTGTTTAGAGTTGGGGTGAATGTAAGCGCCTCTTTTCATTTGCATCATGATCATGAAGTGTTCGCTTTTTTTTCTTGGTATTGATCGCAATAATATCATCCAGCGGCAGATTAATTTCATTTCTCGAGCAGTGGGGGGAAAGAGAGGGGTGGGGGGTTGGAGGGGGATGTCCCCAGAGGAATGGGGGTATGGTTCCATCTGATTTATAATAATGTTGATCGGACACAACCAGCGACAGTTATTGTGTTTTGTTTTTTTCTGGCTGCTTTTGACACCAATGCAAACAAAAAGTGCATGAATCTTTCTAGGGAATTCTAGGCCTTAAAAAGTTTTTTAAAACCTCTTTTGATAAACTGACGGAGAATTGATTATGTTTCCTCTTTTTAAATCGCTTGTAATATTGAATACCTACGAGACACTACAGAGTAAAATGACACCCATAATTTGTCTCAGTTGGAAATCTGTATGCAGCTCTCAATCTTCTCGGAAGGAAGAAGAGGAGAGTTAAAAGAAAAGAAAAAAAAAACAGAATTGCGGCCGACCTTTCATCTAGCGGAGTACGGAGATATTAAAAAAATATCAGATGAAATGATCCATGGCTCAGCAAACAGTGTAACCCCATGGGATCCAAATCGTCTTAGCTTAGTTACCCGTATCTGGCAAAGCTATCGAGAAGGAATTGTAAGGAGGAATACACTGCCGTATTTGATTGTGTTTTGAATGCTATTGACGCCGTTCTGCCTTTGACCCGTGTCTGGGAACTCGAGGCATTACTTTGAGTTTTGAATCGTTTTGAAAATGAGCGTTTTAAGAAGCTTACCCCGTGACGTTGCGCCGTGATTCAAATGTTGTAATTTCTCACTCTCTCTCTCTCTCTCTCTCTCGGCCAGGTCACTGTAATGAAAACGTATGAGTCTCATCTTGCTCCATGGCTAATGCAATGCTTAGGGGCACTTTAAACTTATTACCGGGCCTAGTTTAGTAATGTTGAGGGGCTAGTGTGAATCATATCAACCAAATCCCTTTGCAGTGGAGAATCACCTTCAAACCCATCCTCTGGGCTTAAACAAAAGATGATATATTGATGTTTATAAAAGCATAATTTGTGTTTAAATTTCATCAATATATTTATGATGGGGAATAAAACCAAACACACAAATGTAATCGTTGTGCTTGTCATATTAATTTCCTTGCTACACAAAACACGAGTTGGGAACCAGTGGCAACAATATAAACTCTTTGACGTTTTAGCTGGTAACATGTTTCAGCTTAGCAAGATTTGTCTGCGCTTAGCAACTTTACAGGCAATCTGAAATTCGGCCCAGTTTTTGGAGGGTTCAGATTTTAAAATATTGCTCTGTATTTGAGCATGTTCAAAGCCAAAGTATGTTAAACAAATTCCCTGTGTTTTTTACATCAATGACGCCATATTGATGGAGCATTTATGAGTCTTGACTCTTGATGCTGCCAAGTCTGTATAATCTATTGTGTAATTTGTGAGAGAATTAATACCACATTTTCCAAATGGCGTTTAAATATTGATATTAATAAGCCCAGGTAATGGTGTTATTATTATCGGAGTTCAGAAGAAGTGATCATGTGACACTGGCATGCTATCGCCAACGTGTCAAAACTTGACGTTTCTATGAAAGTTATTTATAACGGGGCTCTGCTGCATGCATTACCTTTGGTGTGATAGACCCAGTGGTTAACCGTGCATTGCACACCATGCATTTAACATGAATGTGTACATAATAAACACATTGCACAAATAATGCAAACTCAAGAAAACATGAGGTACAAATGCCACCAGCTGCTGCCAGTAGTGTAATTATCTTTGTTTGTCAATCAAGTAAAAAGTGTTAAATATGTAATAATACAGTCAATACAAAATATATAAATAGTCAAGCCTTATTCCCTCCAAGGACAACAGAGAAACTGGAAAACGGTTTGAAAGTCTTTAAATTTTGAGAAGAGTCAGAATGAGCTTGAGGTGCAGTAAGCAGTGCCATAATAATTGGGCCCACATAGAGCTGCTAAAGCACAAAAAGTTGCTAAGTACAACAAAGTATGTTACCAGAATAAGATTACCAGCCAAACTACCATGTCATACATGTATGTCCAATTTGTGCCTGGTATCCTGCTCATTTCTGCTGAGCAGAATTATGTAGTTTGTCAAGCAATATCTTGTGTTTATTAAACAGTTCAGTGACATTTGGCTTGGTTATAAACTTAATTTATAATAGAAAAAAAAATAAGAAGCACTCCATTTTCATTTTAACTTATGGAATATCTTTCTCCAATTCTTAAGTAAATCTAGTAAATCTGAGTACCCAGATTGGTAGCGTTCCCCGACCACCATACACAATGGTTTCTCCATGCTGGTAGTGAACTCTCCATGGAGTGGGTTTTAATAATATAATGTGAAGTACATGTGTAGGCTGTAGTATTACAACATTGTCAGCATGGCTTAAGATTGCATAGTGGCGATGAAGGCATAATTACTCATCTAGTCTTGGAGGACCTGCATGTCCCAACCATCTGGGCAGGGATTTAAACCCAAGGCTTTCTTAAAGGCACTGGACACTATTGGTAATTGTCAAAGACTAGTCTTCTCACTTGGTGTATCTCAACATATGCATAAAATAATAAACCTGTGAAAATTTCAGCTCAAATGGTTGTCGACGTTGAGAGATAACAATAAAAGAAAAAACACCCTTGTCACATGAAGTTGTGGGCTTTCATATGCTTGATTTCGAGACCTCAAAATATAATTCTGAGGTCTCGAAATCAAATTCGTGGAAAACTACTTCTTTCTCGAAAAACTAAACACTACGTCACTCCAGAGGGAGCGGTTTCTCACAATGTTTTGTACTATCAACCTCTCCCCATTACTCGTTACCAAGTAAGGTTTTATGCTAACAATTATTTTTAGTAGTTACCAATAGTGTCCAGTGCCTTTAACTCCAAGGCTGATCAGGCAACTTGCTTCTGAGGGTCCCTGGAGTGTATGGATAATGAACATTTTCAAGCGGCGCTATTTAAACAGTAATATGCTGGGACTGTGTTTCATTGTTAGATAGATCGGCAGCGTTTATGTCCGTTTATGTTCGAGGACAGTGGGAAGTTTTCCCGGCGGGGACCCAACAAAAAAATAATGCTGGAGTGGAAATGTATAACCTTTTCTCAAGGGATTTAGATCTCATATGGAACTTTTTTAATGTATTTTTTTTTTATATAACAAAAATTAAAACAAATTATTATCAAGTCTGCATTTATGAGGAGTTCAAATCAACCCATTTGTAATCTGGAAGAACATTGAGTTTTGTTAAGAAAATAGTTTCATCATGTTCATTATAATTGTAACCACAAACCAGTCTTGTGTAAGTTCCTTAATTGGAAAATTTGCAGTCACTATATCAATGCACCCCCCTGCCAATATCAATGCATCCCCCTGCCAGCCAGACTAATCCCGCGACTACCATTTCAGCATCTTAGTAATTTTTTCTTTTAATGGCTTCACCTGCCTCCATTTTCGAGACACATTTTTATCAGTCACGTCACCCTAACACGATTAAGCTTTAAATGCTTCTGCATCACTTGGGAGCATCCCATCCACATCTTAAGCATCTTCTTGCTGATGCTTACCATCCAAATTATCGTCTGGCCCTCATGATTATCTTGTTACTTTCCACAGCTTGACACTTTCTTAGAGATGTTGAGGTCTTTGCCCATGAGTCTGACTTCTTATGAAACAGTGACGAGTCATTCTCACTGTGTGGGGCTCCCCCTGCCCTCACCTTCTAAAATTTAGACACTCTGAGAGGAAGTGACGCTACTTTACTGAAAAAAAGGAGAGAACTTGCCTCTTGGCGTTTACTCTGGAGACCCCGATTAGCGCACAGAATTATTATTAATCATATTTAATTACTCATTTATGGTCACCCGGATAATTACTGGGAAATAATGGTCATTTTCGCTGCGTGTGGATCACAGCAATACTGCGTACCAAGGTCATGCTGTAGCTCTTCGCTTAGCAATGTGCACTCTAGCTCTGCCAATAATTATCCTTTTCACTCGACCATGAATTTATCTTCCCTTTCTTCGTTTTTCCCTCGGCTTTGTTTTCTTTTGATGCCTGGTCCCAGCAGCCATTCTATAAAAAAAGAAATTCCCGCCGATGTGCAGACTGCATACAATCAGTTGATTATGATGGAAATTCACTCATTTCAAATTTCACCATTTCAATATTTGGTGAAGGAAGAATGCGAAAGATCAAATGTTGTTCCGACACTGTGGCACCTCGCCCGTTATCAAATTTGACATAGGACACGAGGGGTGAAATTTTGTGACTCAACGAATCTTCCTTTTTTTTTCTTCTTCCTTCTTTTTTTAAACCACAGTCCTGCTAGAGTTCCTTAACTTAATTGTAAGTCCACTTGAAAATCAAAATCGAATTTTTCAATGCCTTCGAAATTAGCTCCACACCCTTGTTGGCTGACCCTCTCTTGTCTGGACAAAGGGAAAGGGTGAAGTTTGGAAATCAAATTTGAGCGTGCCCGTCGGCAAAATCATTCGTTCTTTTTTTGAATTAGGTATATATTGAGTGGAAATGATGATGTTACAATTTTCATGGAACTTCTTAAACATCAAAAGATGCACGGCAAACTTGTTCTTGTCTTTAGTCTCAACATTAAGTTTGCTCTTCATTCGATTAATGAATTTAAGAGAAATAAAATATTAACATTATTAGTGGCTAGGAGTATCAGTACAGAAGAGAAAAAAAAAAATTGTTGGGGAAAAAAAATTCACTGGAAGACGGACAGTTCATAGTTATTTCTCCAAATGACTTTTAGTCAATAATATTGTTTTACAAAATTTAGGTGGAGAAAAAAAATTGAACGGCAATTCGTATACATGTAGTACTGAATATTTTTGGATAGAAATTGTAAGAGAGGACCTGGTTTTGAAAAGTTTAAATAATGCAATTGTGGAAAGCTAACGCACTTTGTACATTGGTGCTAACATGTAGTTGTTTAAATGCATTTTGACCATTGTTATTTACTAAATACATGTTCACCTGCTGATTAAATAATGGTCGTACATGTAGGTCTGAGGGGATATTGTCAGGGCTCCACTGGGGCTTTTCTTTTAAACAAATTGAAAATCCACTTACTTTGTAAAATTGTTATTGTTCAATCTCTCGGACTTTCTAAGGAAATTTATACCATCCTTGTCTTCAGAAAAAAAAAACTTTTTACAAGATTTGATTAAATTGTTCTTGTAAAATGTGCAAAAAGTTTGCATTTCCTTTAAATCTTTTTAAATTGTTTTGTTGAAAATGACAGGAAATTTTTATGTCCTCTCACCAAAGCTAGTTTGTTAATGGTTTGTGCGTGTGTGTTTTTAGGACCATGTGTTACACCAGAGCAGTCCAGTCACATAAATTATAGATTCTCCTTTTTCATTTTCAAGGTATTCACTGTGAGTTCCTATACACATGTCGGGTTAACAGACTTGTGTATTTCAATCTCTCTTACATTGCCTTCATTCTAATTTTCGGCCAATTTCATTCAGCCTTGAATCAGTGACATTACAACGACGGAACCCTGGAAAAAGAGTAGTAAATAGAATAGAATGAACAAAAGCCCCGCTAGAAGTACACGGATTAATAGTGACTTGGATTTCAATTCGGGACACGCCATTCTTTGCCTCCCATTTAATGGAATATACTAAACCCGCCTTTAGCATTCATTTTCTGGGTAGTAATTCGAAGAGCGAGTTGTGTAGCGACTTCGTCCTCACAGCATGTTAATTGGTCGGTACTGTGCATGGACAGTTTCCCCCCTACAATCACTCAAGCCTTGCTTTTGCATCACAAACGCTGTTTTCATCAACTAGAATCAAATGTTACAACCCCCCCCCCCCCCTTCATCTTCCTCAGGAGGAACGGGGGCTTTACTCTGAAAATACGAAGAAGGATGAGAACAACGCATCGCGAATGAGATTATAAAAACTCACAATCATGGCACAGTTAGCCGGCAAGAGGTCCGGCCGCGTGTGCCTAATGCAGTTCTATTTTTAGCAGGAGACTCCTTGATCAATTTTATTGATGAAAATATATTGCTGGCTGTTTAGAAGTGATGATTCCCCCATGGGGGCTGGGGTCATCAGAGGATGTTCTGAACTCATGTCCCAGTCTCCGCTCACTGACTGTCCTCACTTTCACACCATTTCCCCCCTCTCCTCCCCCCCCCCCCCTGTCCTGTAAGAACGTGACCCGGCAATAGGTGTTCGTGTGGAAATGTGAATAATATCAGGCCTTGTGAACACATATTTTTTTCTGTGCTATTAAAGTGGGATTTTTATATTATAATGCGGACTGGGGGTGTGATTTTTTTTAGTCAGTGCCAAAAATTTATACATTGGATGTTGTTCTTGTTGTAATTTTGTTATCTTTCCATCGAGTGTGTCTTGTTTGTGTAGTCAAATCTGAAGGTTGCGTACAAGTACTTTCTGTCATTAGAAGATTTTGCCTTTCTCGAAAATGTTTTGCAGATTTTAGGATTTAAATAAAGCTTGAGTAGTGACAACAAGGAATTTTATTAAGGAACTGGAATAACACATGTTTAGTTATTAATACACATAATTAAATTGACACTTTCCATTCAACAACTGCGCGAACGGATCTTGATTATTCAGCTTTTTTTCCCCGGAATATTTGAAACAACATGTCCTATCATGAAAACAAAGTCTGCATACTGTAAAAAAAAAAAGAAGAAAAAAAAAAAGTAATACCTGCCACAAATACTGCGCTGATGTTCGTTCTAGTATTTCAGGTATTTATGGAGATTTATCCGTTGAAACAAAATACCAAAAAATAACCGTAGCACCATTTACCGAGATAGTTGCTGTCGAGTGACATCACATTCTGACCCAATATTGAAAAGGATGCATATCACAAATTGTCAATGCTAGCAAATGTTGTTTTAAATTGATTTTTTTTTTTTCCATATCTTATTTTGTATTTTTATTGTATTTTTATTATTAATTCAGTGAAGTATCACCTAAACCTGTTGTTTTGTAATTCTGGTGATTTAAGTGTGTGAGTCTCATGAATTGTAACATTCCAAATCTAGAATAAGGGGACGTAGCCATTTATCAGGCAGTCTCATGTGTAAGGGTAAAACAGAAATTAGTATGTATGTAGGAAGTTTCATGTTCACCCATATTAAGTTTCAAGAACCGAACACATACTACATGAACATACATATACACTAAATATTTGTGAAGCACTTTAACATCAAGATAAAAGCGCTGAAAAGAGCAAAACCAAAGGAACTATAAATACAACAAATTACATCTGATACAAGTGAGTTTTGAGAGATTTTTTTCAACAATGTCAAAGAGTTACAATTTCTGATGCGTACTGGGAGGTTGTTCCATATTGGGTTAGGCGTGTGGTGTCAGAAGCTGATCGCAAGCTTGAGCGTGGCGGTTGGTGGAGAGCAAGGGCAGGATGATGTTTTCTTGTTGCTATTTATCTAAATAACATGCATGCTTTTACTAAAAAACAACTCCTTAGCAGTAACAGTTTAGAAGCTTAGAGTTAGTAACTTGGCCCTGCAAAAGAAATCATGTTATATTTTATCTGAAAGCTTTTATGTTGAAAGTGCCTCCCTGCCTCCCCTCCCCCCACTGATTAGAAATCAATAAAAGTATGTCGAGAAAATGGAATCTCTAAAGATTGCCTGCAGGTGGATCTGTGGTGTCTGTGTGAACGCTGCTCTCAATATACAGCCAGAGATGCAGTTGGTAACCGCGTCACCTCACTAAACATGGATGCATTCAACATTCTTGATGAAAATACAGTGAGAGTTTTTTTTTTTACATTCTTGATGAAAATACAGTGACAGTTTTTTTTCTTCTTCACGGAAGCACCAAAGGCATTTGCCTCCATGCCCCCTGGTTATTGCCTTTGTGCCCTTGAAATGCACCAGAAAAAAAACCTTTCAAAAATGAAGCATACAGGGCTGAATCATTTGTATAAACTCCGCATAAAAATACTTTGTGACATTATACCTCAATTCTCAATGTATTGATTTGTTCACTGTATGATTTGCATCCTCATATTTTATAGTTCTCTGGTTGTTTGTTGGTTGTTGTATAAATACAGACCCCACACAAACCCAACAACAAACAAACAGACAAATGTGTCTGTCTGTTTGTTGTGGGGTCTGTTTGTTTGTTATGGGGTTTGTGTTCAGTATCTCAGTCTTGGACAAGTGTATTATAAATGCATTGTTATTGTAAGTACTCAGCACCCTGGTCCCATTAGTACTCACTGATCAACAGGTTTTTCCTGAAGAACATACATACAATCTGTGTTTACGGAACATCTTTCAGAATCATCTAGTGCAATTGAATGGTTCAAAACCCCCTAGCTAGGCCAGGCAGCACACTTGAAGTTCGCCCAATGCTATAGTAAAGGACACTCTTACAATAGGGGATGACCATCAGCTGTCTCCACGGAACAATAGGATAACTTTGGTTTCTCCAGATGTTACCACACCAATCAATCTGTCCAGGCATAAATGCTCAGCCTTGGATACCTCCAACCCACACACACACACGAGGTGTGTCTGCTTCTATGGTCTGCGGTATAATACCATGTGGGTTGAAACAAGGTCGAGTTCCCCTCGGGGGAAGAACAGCTGTAAAGCTCAGGATTCTTCTGGGGATTGGTTCAATTTTTTTATATCAATTTTTTGGTTTAAAAATAGACGTTAGTGATAAAGGGTTTAACTGTTTGTGACTTGCTTGTTATTGTCTGAGGTGTGAAGTGTAAAGAGAATGCAGTTGGTTGTTTTGTACTGTTGTACATTACTTTTAAACTGGGCTGTGATATCTGAAGTGATTGTGGGCGGTGTGGCTTTGTAGTACGACGTGTCCGTTTTAACAAAAGTCCAGATTGATTTTTGGCAAGAATTAGGCCTGGTCATTAAAACAAATATGTTATTGGAAAATACTTGTTAAGTTGGTTGCAGACTGTGTGGTCAATCAAGTAGAATTGACCCATTTCTGGAATGTTTGAGTTCATTGGACGGTTTAAATTTTTCGAGGTTTTTTTGTGTTGCTGAGTGCGCTACGCACAATCATGACGAAAAAAAGCTTTTCATTTGTGTAAGTGAGCTGCACCATCCCCACTGGGACTAATCAAGGACTGGTTACCACAGTTATTGCTTGAAGCTACACTTGAACATGTTGAATTCCAATTCAGGCTAAGCGCCCCTCTACTTTGGATTTTATTTTATTATTCTTAATAAAAAAAATTTGCCCCCAGATTTCTGGAGGGGATGTAGGAAAGTGATCACACATGCTGTGTAGGGCGTTGATGACTCAAACATGTCAATCACATCTAAATTATTCATTTCTGGATATATAAAAAAATATAAAAAATATTGTAGCACTAAAGGCTGATGGGAATATTAATAATGAATATGTCAGCCCCGGTCCTGGCCTGGATGTTTTGGCCCGAGATATCCGTCATAATGCCATACAATCAGTGTCTGAATTCATAGCCAATCCATCCGTCCTCAATTATCCAGGGAGGACGCCGACGCCGTGGATCGTTGACGAAAGCAATTGGACTAGCTGGCTGTGGCCACTATATGCAGGGATGAGGGGCCAAGGTGTTTGCTTAGCACCAGGGCCGTTAATGGAAGAACAAGTGTCGGTGCTGACATCTGGGTAAAATTTCCATAAAGCTTGTGTAAGCATACAAACTTGCGAAGCACAGAAAAGTATTACTTAACAGAAACAGGTGACCAGTTAAAATTACGTTGGGTTTACACTGTTGTGACTGGAGCCCTGCTCAATTTTTGCTTCGCAGAGAAAATTGATGAGCAGTGGTTTTTGCTTAACAGCTTTATGAAATTGGGCCCTGGTTGAGACTGTGGTTAACAGCAGTGTGTAGTGTGGTTTGAGTTGTGGTTTTGGGGGGGGGGGTGGGCATAGGAATCTGCCTGCCTGCCTGCCTTCCCCACTGATGACTTGATCGATCTATATCGAGAAAGACAGCATGTGGATCAATACGCTGCCCTTCAGTGGGTTAACACTTCTCTTGACAATATCGTTTAGGGTTGCCGTGAATGAAATGAATCTGTTTGTAGGAACTTGGGACAGAAACAGCTGGGACTGCACCGGCTGCGTTGAAATTAAATTTGCCTCATTCTCTCGGCCATCTTTGATTTGGTGAAAATGAATGAAGTGGATTTTGGGTGTGAATTATTACGCTCGCAAGCCGTTATTTCACAACTGTCACTTTTAGTCCACTTGTCACAAATTTGTCTAATGCTGTTCCTGTTTGTTTAACGCAACAATGGGGTGTTGATTCCTTGAGGGAAATCTAGGCTGGGTTGAGGGCTGATAAAAATGTAATTTATGAAACCAGACTCTATAGCATTGTAATCACAGTTCATCATATTGAATTGAACCAATGACAAAAACATCTCTCAATCCTCAAGTACCAATTGACTCTTGAAAAAAATATGTCTGCTTGAAACGAAACGTTACGTTAAAAAAAAAAAACAAGTTGACATCCTGCCTGGAAAACACAAAATAAATTTTGATTACTTGAAAATATAGGCAGCTACAAACTTGCAACAATTTCTGGGGTGTTTTTGTTGTTTTTGGGGGTGTGTTTTGTGGTTATTATTTTGGATTAGGTTTATTGTTGCTGTACACATTTAAGTGTAGTGTACGTAAGCAATAAAATGGTCAGCACCCCTTTTTCGTAAGCAATAAAATGGTCAGCACCCCTTTTTCGTAAGCAATAAAATGGTCAGCACCCCCTTTTTTGTTTTAGATATTGAACTTGCATCCATTTTGATAAGATGTCACTGCATGTACACAGGGAACCTGACAGTAACTGTTTGATGGAAAGAAAACATATTCTTGTCTTTTCATTAATTGAAGCAGGTACTAGAACCTTGAGCATTCTCAATTTGTGTGCACTTGTCATTGAGAGTTTAGGAACACCGTCAGAGCTCTGTAAAATAGTGTACGGGTCGTGACATTACCGTTGAGCTTTCAGAGATGGATGGACTTGTCCAAATGAGTTTTTAGCCCTCGCCCTCCCAGATGCAATCCTTATCCCGTTGGGCAACATCGGAGGTTATTTCCCAGGAGATTACTGGATAAACAACGACCAGAGAATTGGGGGAACTGGTCCCGGCAGCCAGCAGCATCTTCCAGTACATGGCAACTCATCTCTCTCTCTGTATGCTCGGGTCCCTGTAGACTCGCCACTATCTCTCTTTACAATGATAACAATTACAGGCTTGTGGATGAGAGACCTATATAAACCTAGTGTTGAAGAAATGATGCACAGTCCACTGAGGGTTCGGAGTCCCATTGGGAGAAAGGAAAGTCAGGAGTTACAGGAACCTGCAAAAGGTTGGCAAAAGGTGATGCAGGTAACGGCAGTTCAATTTGCTCTGTTTATGTAAGAAGCACTTAACGAGAACAGATGCGCTGAGAATTGTATTAATAGAAAGTACATCAATGGTCGTAACATCATAAAGGTATACTTGTACGGAAGATAACTAGATTGTAGTTTCCATTGTAGATTTACAATAGCAGTCATGCATTGTAGCAGGCATGATTTACTATTATTTACAACCTGCTTTCTGCGATAGTACCGTTTAAAGGTTGGAGTACTTTTTGTATGACACAAAACACAGTCTTTATATTTATAAGGCTTTCCTTAAAATATTACTTGCTGAGGAGCTTTAGTGTTTTTGAGAAATGATTAAAACAATTTCACTAAAATAGTGTTTGTCTCAGTGAGACAGTTTTTTTTAGCATGAACAAAGTGACTCTCCTGAAAACATTCATGTAAACATATTTAAATACTTACCCCCCCCCCCAAAAAAAAAGAGAAAAAAAATGGATTTCCAATGTTAGTTTATAATATATGTTAAGTTTGCATCAGGGATAAAGAATGTTAAATTTGCATCAGGGATAAATAATATCTATTTCATTTTTTTACCCATACACTGATGTTTGTTAGCACTGGAAAACAAATTAGTAATAAATAAATTTGCTGAGATCCGTAAACCAGCAAATAAAATAGGAATGTTACGTCCTAAGCACCATTTTTTTTAACCACCCTCCTCCCCCCTATAAAATAAGAGGTCAAGATGCAAAGATGGAATTTGTGTACTTGGTCATGATGTAGCCTGGGAGCCTGATATGATAAAGGTTATGGTGTGGCAGTCACATCTCTAGGGGGCTGGGTTTATGCTAGGACCATGGCACGTTTAATCGGTGTGTGCGATTGGTTATCATGATTTGCTCATTGGATAATATCATATACCCTCAGGATATGTATATTTTTTTCTCTCTAAACGCTCCCCTTGGGAAATATCAACACTTTTTACTTGATCATATATTCATAGGAGTGGAAAAGAATCATTTTAAACTATTACTGGTTTTCATTGGCAAGGTACTCGGTGCAGCTTGTGCATAACATCGGTAACAGTAAAAATGTATATATTTTTAACGCCTTACATCGATGTGTACTTAGCACTGTATGCTCAGTAAAAATATCGATGTTCTCAGAATCGTACATAACTGACATGGTATAAAATTGGTCACGGTGGGAATTTCCCTTTGAATTTTTTTTCTTCCTGGAAATGCAATTAGTTTTTATGAAATGAGGAAATCAATTAGTTTTGATCTCACAAGTCCAAAACGTAATGTCTGAAAACAGTGGACACTTTGACGTTTGTTCCCAATCATAACTCAAAGAAACTTTCACAGTTTTGTCATTATATGTCGGGTCACATCAAGTTGTGGATATAATGGTCCTTGACAATAAATAATAATAATTTAATAATTTCTTGCATTTCTTGTGCGCCATCTCCATCGGAGGATCTTCGAAGGCACAAATTACACCAAAAAAAAAAAAAAAAATAGAAGCAAAATACATACAATAAATATTACATAAAAATAGCATAACATTTACCAAAGTGACACATGCCCTTTAAATGGTTCCCTCTTTGAACGTTTTGAAATGGAAATTTGTATTATAAGTTTCTGATGCAATTGATCATCCATTCATAAGTGTGAGTGGGGATTGGAGCTATTGAAATAGTGTGGACACACCAAAGAAACGAATCTCAATATAAACGAGACGTAACAACTCATGAGGGACAAAGTAACCTGGCACCATTTCATCAAAGCTGCTTCTACTGTACTATTCGGCCCAAGGACAAGGATGATGATGATGACGTGTATATTATATAGACATGCTTTTGTAAGCAAAGCAATAGATAAACAAACAATAGTTTTACACAAATTGTAAAATCATATCTTAAAAGTGAAATTTGAAATGGTGATGATTGAAGTTTATAGCAAGGTAAGGGGCAATGATTCATGTCTCTGTATAAAGCATTATTACCATCCTCACGGGAGTATCACGAGCCAACATGGAGAGGATTTATTACTGAAACAAGGGGGGCTTAGGCCGGCCAGAGAACACGCTTGGTCACGGTCACTCGACCAGGCATGTCTATCTGATTAAGGCAAATCCGTGGTTACGGACCAGGGAGATGATTGCATCCAGTCTAAGATCTTGTCCCGTTATTGTCTTTGCGGATGTGACCCCCGTGCCGTTCTGTTGACACATTTCACTGGAATCACTTGGCTATCCAGTGGGGCTGAGAGCTGTCAGGGATTGTTTTGCCTCGCCGATCTGTGGAGGACAAAGTTTGGCATGTGTAAACAAGTTTTAATTAAAGTCGTAAGAGAAACATTTGTATGTCACGAGAGCTTGGATTCGGTGTTGAGTATTGTAAGGCATTTGTTGATGTCCCCCAACGTTTTTTTCTTTTCTTTTTCTTTTTTTCTGAACTTGGTGTAAGAGTTCGTTCAATACATTTGTGTATAACCTTTAACTCGTCCTGAGTCGACTTGAAAAGTTTTGTTTTCCTGCGATCTTTTATTGAAGGAATGGAAGACTGAACTAACAGAAAGTCTGTGCAAGTAAAAATATAGCACAACACAGGTGGACTCCAGACCTGTATGCTTTGTTTTTGAAAGGGCAAGGGCACCAAAGCATTTTCTCCTTGGTAAAGAGCACTTTATGAGGAAATTGTAACCAAGGCAATAACCAGGAGGGCATGAAGGCAATTGCCTCTGTGAAGTATCGGGCCCGGTACTCTGTTGCCAGTATGCTTAGCCTGCAAGATCTCAGCATATATAACATGCAGGCATTTCTAGCTATTTAACAAAGAGCATGTAGAGTGGGAGGGTTTCACCGCTGCGAGCCAACATTAAATTTGAATGGTTGTGCCACACGCTGTAATTGGTTTCTTTACATGCATGATGTGTATGTCGTTATATTTGCAATCGTTGAACATTTCATCACAATCCAAGGTGGTTCTCTCCTGCATGAAACATGACTTGGGCAAAGAGAATTTAACATCAACAAGGCCCGGGTTAAGATGGGAATCACTCAGGTAGCAGGAGCTGACATCACACTTTAAAGTGATCCAAAGGCCCCCTAACCCTCACCCCCCCCCTAAAAAATAAATAAAAAATTCCATCTTGATAAAATGCATTTCAATCTTCATAATCCTCATTGAGAGGGCCAAGAATTCAGCCTCAGCCTTTGGCTAAAAATAACTAAATTATTATTGTTTTGAGGGTGATGTTTTTTTTTTTCCCCTCATGAAAAGAACAAAAATAATTGCCAAGGCAAGCAACATTAGAGTGAAAGCTACCCCCTTCACAGGGAAAAGCTAACACTAATGAATACAAACAAACAGCATGTGACAGGTGTTTCTTAGGAAATAGGTTGGGGGATGTGGCATAAAGGCAGCAGGGGAAAAAAATCAAGTAATGCGAGCAAAATACGTGCTCAACTCTGGCCTTCCCCGATAGTGTCCGAAATAATCACAGTTTAAATGTTGGAAAGATTTGTTTTAAGCAGGCCGACTTTACGAATAGTTAAGACTTTATGCAGAGATGGGGGCAGGGCGCAGGGCGCAGGTGCTCAAAGTGCAAAGACATCTAGATTAGAAGTGGGTCAGCAATGGCTGCTGACACGAGCTGTCAGGTTTGGAGACCAAGGAACTTTGAGGCATGTGATGAAGAAAACAAATGCAGAAGAATATAATGTTAAGACAACATTCATGAAATTGACACAGCTTTTGAATTTCAGTCATCTGATTTCATAGGTTTTTCCCAGGATTTTAGGATTTTCTTAAAATAAGTTAAAGCAATCTCCTAAGGAAGAGAGAAGTGGTCTATATTTTTCCTGCAAAACCCGTAGTTGTGTATTTCAGGCATGTCTGGTGATCTCCATGTCTGTAAAACTCCTTAAATGTAACATCATGGAGGGTCCGAGTCTACCAATGCGAATCAGAGCGAGTTTTGACATCACATGGATGTTTTCGCCGTGAATGTTTGGCAGGAGTTGAGAACTGTTGCAATTTAATCGTTGCAAATTTGTGACGTCAACATCTTATTCGCAATCACATTCATTGATGTAGGCTTGACAGGGACACAAACACACAAGCCATTTTCCAAGAATGTTCATGTTGATTTAAATCTCACCCATATTACCTGTGCACTTGAAATGCAAATGTGCCAGTGTAGCTGCACAGAAGAAATCTTTTACAATGAACATGGTGTGAGACTCTTTCAGATCTTTGGAAATCCAGGGCCCATTTTGATAAAACTGTTGAGGAGAAAACACAGCTTAACTCATTTCTTTGCCTTACAATACATGAGTGGGGCACCAGTCACTACAATGAAAACTTTATGGACATACTAAAGGCTAGGAACCAGTTTCTCCTGAGCAATATTTGTCTGTGCTAAGCAAAATTGTGCTTCATGAAATTTGGGCAGGTACGTACAGACGATAAGCGACATCTACAAACCAAAGCAAATGTGTGTTGTCTCTTTTTCTTGACTTGGGCAGCCGGCACCATGTTTAGTTGATTTAAAGGGTTATTATTTGCTGGAGGTTCCTGGTCAAGCTGGGTTCATCAAGAAATCTTTGTAAATGGAAAAAAAAAGTCTTGGAAGCATTCAATCAAACTAAAAAAAAAGGAATATAATTATGGCATTGAACAGTGACATGAGAAAATTCCAGTGAGGTTGACTGGTTTATGGAAGTTGGCGGAGCCTGAAAGATTAGATTGACCACCTGCGGTAGGCTCCTCCACCTTGAACGTGACCCAGCAAAATGAACTAAAAAGGTGGGCCACTTGCACTGATGAAGTGACTGACCATCAATTCAGATGAGTTCACCGCAGTCTCCCCCTAATGACCACCTGCCTAGACATACTGTCAGTCACTCACATCATGTAACAGGTCCTCACACTGTTGGCATGATGCTATGTTTGTTGTATAGGGATGCTGGCACATCATTTGGTCATTTATTTCCTCTGGTTGTTAAGGGCACTGGACACTATTGGTAAACCGTATTGTCCAAAGGCCCACACTTCATTTATCACAATTCACAATTTATCTTCATTTATTATATATAAAATAACAAACCTGTGAAAATTTAGGCTCAATCGGTCATCGCAGTCGGGAGAAAATAAAGGGAAAACCCACCCTTGTTTCGGCACGTTTCGCCTTGTCATGACATGTGTAATTCTCGATGTCGAGAATTGATAGTTGTTTTAAAGTTTTCTCAAAAAGGTAAAGCATTTCATGGAACAATATTTCAAGAGAAGTCTTTTACCATTACCTTCTGTAAACCCTGTAAGTTATCTGTAAATCTGTGAGTTTTTTAAATTTTTGTTTCTGTTCCGAACGTGTATAATGGCTTTAAAGGCACTGGACACTATTGGTAATTTTTAGCACAAAAACTTACTTGGTAACAAGAAACATCACACAATACTGGCTGGCCATTTCTGGAGTCAAATTACACACCCAATTTATAGTAAGTGAGTATAGAAGCATACTACACTGTTATAACACATGGGGACAATGACTCCCGAAATGGCACAGCCAAAATTATAGTGACGGTGAGGCCAGGTAATTTGGATCGTCACAAAAATTGTAAAAAATGTCACAAATAATAGTAGCGTTTGTTGTACTTGAACATGCTGTGCAATCCAAGCATTTGTGTCACCATGGCGTTCTGTACTGACTTGATTCACATAAATCTCAGAAGCCTTGGAATTCACTTGGATGGCGAGTTAATGTAAAGTGACTCAAGCCTACCTGCCCCAATATCTCTGAACTGTCCACGTTTCATTCATAATGAGAGCGAGAGACCTTTGTAATCCCCCCGTACTCGTCCGCCGGATCTTCAATCAATCCTGTAATATTTTTTTAACTTGATGTGTTTTGCCCGAGTGCACCTGCACAATCAAAAGCCAAAAGATCTTCTGGATTATCAGTGCGATTCGACATAATGCCATTATTGGATGGCAATCTTTTCCTTTTTTTTTGTTTTGGAAGTAAATTACATGGCCTTGGGAATTCAGTTTTCAAGCTCCCCCTTCTACTCTGCGTGCTGCGAGCGGTTCTTTAGTTTATTCCCCCCCAGTAAATGGCAGTCAACCTTTTGGGTCCATACTTATACATGTGCTTTTGTATTCCCTTCCACTCTACCTCCATTTGATGTCAAGATTCAATTGTCCAATTTGTAGCCACACACGGGCAGTGCAGGCACGAGCCACTTTGCCCGTCTGTTTGCTCACTTTCTTAATGCCTTTCAAACGCACTATACAATTTCCTGTTTGAGTTCTTTTGACAAAAATTAGCGGCGGGCGCTGGCGAAGCATCAAAGCCACAGCAAAATCCCTCTGCACTTTGGTTAAGTTCCCCTATTCAGGGGCGGCCTTTTTTTCCCCTCTTTCTCTCTCTCTGCTAGTGGTTATGTCCCTGGGTAGGTTATAATCGGGTGTTTGTTGTGGATAGTGTTGGAGCTGAAGCAAACCAATGAACTGCTACACTTAATGTTTTCACACTAATTTGATTGCGAGTGCTCTCTTTAGTGCTTTAGTCCGAGTTATCCTTTGATCATTAGAAGGTAAAGAAATTGTGGGTTTCCGCTTATGTCAACAGTTTTCTGTGGTAGACTCTTTTGAAGCATGATTCAGTTCAGGCGTACTCTGACGCAAAGAGATGATTTTAGTGTACAGGTTTGAAGAGTTAGTAGCACAGACCCTACCTGTTTCATTTACATAGCATTTACTACACAATGAACAGGTAGTTGGTTTCTTCAAATATTTTGTGTATAACATAGAGGTTCTAATAACAATTGCTCAGTTTGAAGTTGGTTGTATTCAAGTGTGGTGAACACAGCAGTCTTGCTTTTTTTTTACTCTGCCCGGACAGAGTTATTTATCTTCAGTAGGGCTCCTTCATTGAAAAACATCTCTCTGCAATTGGAAATTGAATGTTCTGAGAAGAGAGAGAGAAGCGAGAACTTCAAAGACAATTGGTAAACTACATGGCTGCCAATACACTGCAGAGCTTGGGTAATATTGATGCTGTGGTTTGCGTTCTCGGCCATCAATCAAGCCTCAGAGCAATATCCTCAGCTTCCGTATTGCCTCGGAGCCAGGGACCCCCCTTGGTAACTGCTTTAGCATCGTGACAGGAGCCGGCTAATGAAACTGGATGTCTTATTATCCCATACGGTTCTGCCTCCTTGTTGTACAAGCTATACACACCGAGCTGCCGTCTGGCCGATGGCCTGCCTAAGTTTCCCTTCCCCTCCCCCTAAAAAGAAAAACGGCGCAAGATTGATACTTGATTTCCTGTGACCGAAAATTCTATTAATCTCTAAATCCCTGTGATTAAGAGTGATTAAGAGAGGTAAATCGGCATCGGATGGAAGGGAACAAAAGGCCCAGCGCAGTCTTTTGTCTGGTTCTTGACTCTTTTGGGGCGCACCTATTGAAAAATGACTAGCTGTTATTAATACTGTCAAAGGGACTGGCCTTTTTTTTGTCATTATGGCTGGGAAACGGTTGATGGAAGAGTTTGATGTTGAAGAGTTTTAATATTTCTCAATTAAGGCTGACCTAGATGCTGTAAAAAGCACAACTTTTCTATGATGGGTTGAATCCTGGTCGAACACAATGAAGTCCTCAATTTTCTTTGATACCTTGGTTGAACTGTGTTGCTTCGTTTTTGAAGGGGCAAGGGCACTAAGACATTTTCTCCCTAGTAAAGGGCACCATTTGAGGAAATTGTAGATTCCTATAAGAGCATTTCAAGTGCACCAGGGGGCATGAGGCAATCGCCTTTGTTGCCTTCATGAAGTATCAGGTCTGACGTTTTTAAACTTCACACGTAAGTTCAAAAGAAACTTGGCCAGGACTTTCTTTGGAGTAATCGGAATCCCTCGGAATAGTGTAACCGTATTGTTCAAACTTCTGAAGCATGGTCTATTTGATTAAACTGTTAATCTATAGATTAAGGAAGTAAACCCAGCAGGAGAAAAGGCTTTGATGTGGGTCTGTGACCCTGTCTTCCGTTCGTCAAGTGGAATAAAGCACTTATAAAAATATTGAAAGGTTGGGGGGGGGGGGGTGTTCTGGTTGACAGGAGGAAGAATAATCTAAAAGCTAATCATGATGATTTACTATTGTACTTCCGGGCGGTGGCTTGATACGATTGATGGCACAACATTAAGAGGAAGTTTAGACCAATGGAAAAAGCAAAAAAAAAAAAAAAGAAGGAAACCTTACTACTGGATGCTGGGTCTCCCCGTTGATGAATGGTTGAACAGCCTTCCCCATCATCATCATCCCATCATAGTGCAATCAACCTGACGCTGCCACTGCTAATAACCCTACAGTACGGCCACTAATGACACGCCATCGACTCCTAACAGCTCACAAACCGGCAGCACCCCTCTACTCATCAAAGTGCATTATGCCTTGCAATAATCGCTGCGTCGATGAAGAAAATATTATTGAAAAAAAAAGAGGGAAAAAATCTATGTGTAGAATGTATCGCACATAGACTGTAAAGGGATGTTATTAACCCTGTTTTTTCTTGGGTTTTTTTTATTACTTTTTCTCCTCCCCTGTTCTCTCTTTTTGTCACCCTCATCAAAAATTGAATCGGGTGGGGATTATTCAGCATGATTTGGTTTAAGAACCTGTCTTAATTCCTGCTCCCGCTAATGGGAAAACCCTGAACGTTATTGCGGGAAAAATTACAACAGTAATTACATCCGTTTGCTGTCACTTACTGTTATATATACTACCTTAGTAATTTAGAAAATGTGTAATTAATATAATCACTTTGTCTCCTGTGAGGCGGAAGGTTTCGGGGTCCGCTGTTGCTTGTGGTAATTGTATGTGCATAGTAATGCGGACTGGGACTGTAAGCTACCATCTTTAGTTAATCCTGCTGTGATGTAATTTTAAGAACTTGGAGTTTCATTCCACCGCAACTTTTCACGTGATATTATTCTATCAGAAAGTATCTCAGTGGATGTTATGAATCATTTAGAGTTTGAGAAAGACTCTGCTAGGGTCAAGTCGTCAATGCCGCTAACGGCTTTATTAATATTAATCATGTTAATCATTATAGTATAGTATTGTCAAGTAAATGATGATTGCTGGGGAAAGTCTGCATAGCTTTGCAAAGATGGACTGTTTTTTGGGGGTTTAATTACGTACAATTATCACAATAAATGGTCAAACCTTGGGTCTAGAATAATAATAGTATAAATAATAAATTGCCTTACATCAATGACTAGACCCTAAGGCGCTGTACAAATTAAAAGAGCACCAAATAGTAGGAGGAAATTATCAAAAACTACTAAAATTATAAAACCACAAAAATCGACCAGCCGGGAATTAAAACTACATGCCGCAAAAGTCAAAAAAAAAAAAAAAAAAAAATTACCCCATAAATGCTGGTTTGGTACTAGTGTATATTGAGTGAGTTTTCAAATTTCAAAGAATAAATTTACTCTCTCTGACAATTTGCAATCGTGTCTTTTCTTGGAACATTCATCCCAGTCAAAGTCGTCCAAAGTTAAAAAATGTCTGTTGTTTCCTTTATTTACTCCAAATTGCTCATTTTGATGTCATGATTTATTTCAAACTTGAATGAAGGATGAATTATACGTGCTACGTTGCCAGTTTTTCTCTAGCTCAAACACACGCACAAGTTTGTCCCGTCTGATTCAGTGACGATCACTCCACTTCTTGATGGGGCAAGTTTGCACAAGGAATTGTTGAGCAAACAGACCCAGAATGTCCGGCCTGGTAATGGATATATAACACCACTCAGCAAAATCCAACACAAAACAAATAAAGCTAATTTAACAAAGCTATCGAAGGTGAATGCATCGTTTAGCCTGTCACGACCAAAAACCACTGTCAAAGTCACCCAACTTTATTTATTTGTCTCCATTTATCAGTGGAACGAAACACGCTTACTGTTGACGAATACATGAAATCCATCATGGCATACTCAGGATGAAGTTCAAGTATGAACATTATATATGTACTTGCACGATTGACACATCATTCCAGTTAAGTAAATTTTTGTGCTCACTGTTGCAGAAAAATTTGCTAAGGTGCAAGCGTATTTCACAGGTTAGCAGGAAAATTAGGCCATATTGGGCGTTCACCATGGATTTGCATTGTGAAGTCATTTATTTTCTTGCAGTAAGCAATGGAAGGGTAGCAGGCCTTTTCGTGGGCTTACGTTTTAGCAGTGCTATGTTGAGAGGGGGTGTTGCGTGCATGGATCAACGCTTAGAGTCCAAATGCAACGGAATTAGGTCACTTTGATTGTGTGCTAATTGGTCCTGTGGCATGTTATTAGGCTGCATCATCTGTGCTTGTAAGACATGGGAAGGCTCTTTAAGGTGGACTGACACAAACCCACCAAGATGGGTTCATAATACAAATTGGATTGGCAGCTGTTCCCATGGCAATATTTGTGTGTGGCAGCTGAGTAGTATTCGATTGGCCATGGTAATAAACATCACATGAACTACAGTCAAACCCAGTACCCCCCCCCCCCCCCCTTCAATTTGTTTGACTAGTTGGGCATGTGTTTTTACATGGTTCCTTTTTAATATTTTTTTTTTTTATCAGGAATCATTCTTAAACTTTTTTATTCAAGCCATTCTGAAAACCACTTAAATATTTGTTTGTGTTTTTAGTTTGTGCTTGGACAGTATTTGTTTTTCCTTTTTGCAAAGGGAGTTAACAAAAAAAATATCTTTATATTTTGTACCTAGACATTGAAGTGAAACTGTAGTCAGGATTTTTTTTATTGACACCCCCCCCCCCCCCCCCGCAAAGTTGCCATTGCACTGAAGAAGACAAAGACCCATTGTAGATTTATATTGTGGCATTGAGTTTGTAAACCTCAATCATCGGTGTGTATTCAGGATGCCATCGCATGAACAAGAGGTTGCTGTTAAAATATTTGTTAAGAATCTTTCACTTTTTTTTTTTTTTACAACATCACATTGACCACCACCATTTTTATAAAACAAGACATGGTCGCTGCGTACTTATACCAGTAATTAGTCTACACTGTTGTTGCTATTAGTGGGCTATAGTGAAGATATGAGGGGGAATTGAATGGTGCATAAGTTGATGATGCAACCATGGAATTCAGCTCTCAGTCCAATCATGTGAGAAACGGGCATTAAATTCTTCCTACTTTACTCTGATTGTCTGATATTTGGAAAAATAAGAAACAAAATAGCTAAAATAGCCTTATTAAAGGTCCATTAGACCATATTAAACCATTATAAACAATTAGGTCAGCCCTTGTGTTCAGTTAAATGTTCTACTTTTTTTCCAAGGACAAAATATCACGCCTGGAGAAAAACACCTGACTATACACTGATGATTAGGGACACCACAGATTCAACTGTACATTTGCCTTAGATTTGTGGATTTTGGGGCCTTACAAATAATACTCTTATATTATTTATATTATTATTAGGAATCATGTTGAAATGAGGCAAAAACAGAGAGTAATGATAGGCTGTATCAGTAATACTAGATTACAACCAGAATTGGTCGTCAATAACTCTGTGATTACAATACATAGATAGCTAACCCCCCCCCCCCCCAGTCTCCATGCTTTCTTAGATGGGAACATATATCTCTCAAGTGAACAGCGTTGAAGGACATCGATGGTGAAACAACGCCGCCGCTCATCACACAAGGATTCCAACAATCAGTGTTTTTGCAATAATACGCAGTACGTGGCTATCAAGGAAATAGTCCTTCAAAAGTGACAGTCAAAACAAAGAGTCGATATCTTGCTGGGAGAATAATAATCGTGGGGAAACAGAGAGTGAGAGAGAGAAAATTGTCAGCATTGCTAAATACTTGAGCATTTTGGACACTCTGGTGTGTGGTCTATAGATTGGGAGATTGTTCAGCAATGGGGAATTGACTACAGGTGGATACACACACAAGTTTATAATTTTCCCCCCAAGTCTAAAATTTGATTGGAAAATGTGTTTCTCATAAGAAGAGGTGACTGTTTTTGCTTACAGGTTTCAGATGCCAAAAAGTGTTTTTGTGTGTTTATATGTGAAAAATATACACACTATTGAATTTTCTTTACAAAATGAACTGGTTACCAGTAAACTGTTGTAAATACCAGATGTCCAGAGGCACACAAAGTGGGTCTGAATAATGAGATAAATTTCCTAGTATTGAGCAGAACTAATATTATTAGCTTTTGTTTTAGATTTTGAATTTCTCCTTTTTTTTTGATTGGGTGAGGCCGTGTTAATCATCATAAATAATGTACATATGTAGACTTATTTGTTTGGTTCAAGGTTGAAAGGTGGAATATTGTCTGTTTTGTGAGTGCCATTTTAAAATTGCATCATTTCGTTTAGGGTTTAAAGTATCACAGCAAGAGTAACAGCAAAAATTATGTAGAATTCAACTTATTTTTGTACAGGACATGGCTTGTTGGTTTATCATGTTGATCAGATTGGTTAGTTCATCCATTTAACCACTAGCCATGCTAGCCTGGCTCTTAGTTGCCTGTTGGACACTTGATGTGTTTGTTGCATTGGGGAGACGTTACCCAGTGCAATGTTACCATGGAGCGATGGATGTTGTGAGTACAAATTGGTCTCCTCTGCTTGTTGATCAAATAACGGTGGTCGTATTTGGAGTGCGGTGGGAATAGCGTTTGCATTCAGCATGACACACACACAGGGCAGCATCTTGTCATCATTGCGGATGGTTCATTGTCGAATCCTTGGGAGCCCAAGGTCCACACATTGTCATTATCTGTTTAAGGACGGTGAATGGCGGTGGGAGAAAGAGGGACTTGAAATTGCCTGACTGTCAGCCCATTACACAGAACCAGAAATAACAAGTTACAGAATAATGCTGAGCCCAGACAAGGTCACAGGCTACCCACAAAGCTGGTCAAATCCACTGTTAGTATGGAGAGAGGAGGAGGGGCGCGCTGGGGGAGACTAGGCACTAATTCTGAAGAATAATAAATTAAACCTGTCCAGATGATTCTAATGGGATTGATTCATTGTATAAACTTCATCTGTCTGAAACCCAAGTAATATGTTTGTAATATCATATAAACACAATTCCTTTATCATCAGTGAAACTGTTTTGAATGCATATACCTCGACGCCCTATTACATTACCCCCCGAATGTTTGTGAAAGAATCAATTATTTTTCTTTTGTGCTGAGGCAGCACAGTTTATTTGTTTCTTTGATTCAACATCTCACACTTTAATAGCTCTGCTGAGGCACACACCGCCGAAAGATGTTTGAGCGTGCGTAAATATGGTACTCGCATCGCTCGGCCTTCCTATCCCAAACAAAGAGGATACCGTGCAGCAATATTTACGAGCTCTTTGGAAGTCCATTGAGCTCTTGAACTGACTCCCCAGTGCCTCCTAGGGCTTGAACATCAGACACGGTGCCGCTTCCCCTTAACGCAGTTTGCGATGAACGCTTTGAAATTTGATGAGGGTCCACTAAGAACCTCTGAGCGCTGTTGCGTTGCGGGGCCATACAGGGTTGGTGATTCAGTGTGTTCTCAGACTTTTCCCTGAGGGATTCAGGGAAGAAGCGCAGAAGGAAGAAGGGGGATGTATAGAAGAGAAGAAAAAAAGATCGGAGAGGATAAAAAAAAATCTGAAAAATCAAAAATAAATAAAGAATTAGCCCGTGTTGGATATCCTTTTGCTTTTAAAGTAAACGGCGGGGAATGTTTTGACTTTCCGTGTACATGGAAAAGCTCTTTGTGGTCTAATGTAGCTCTCACAGAAAGGGACTACGTGTTACCTCTCTCTACAGAGCAAACTGCCTCCAAGCCCTGTGGCAAAATAATTTAACAGGCAAGGCCTGACCATATTGTGGTTTCTTGTCGAAATATCAGCTAGTCAATTTAAGCATTATTGGCTGCGCCTTTTTGATAAAGGCAACACATTTCGATAGCAAAACTACACCAGCATTTGGGAATGAATGTACATTGGAACAGCTGTTACCAGAGGGGGGTGGGGGTTCGTTTTAATTCAATCTTCATTTACATCTACATCTACCTTTTGATGAAACAACCTGTTGTAAATAATATATGGAATCTGTCGGTAGAGAAAATGCCACGTTGCACTAATACACACACACACCGTACAACCCATTGCAAGTCAATTATAGAATATATAATGCACTTTATTTAAATGTACACTAAGTAGTTTTTTTCCCACTCTCTGGGTTGAGAGAGTATGCTGGTATGTCTTCCCTGTACTAATTTAAAAATGCAACAGGCATTCTTGGGAGTTTTTTTTTTATGTTCCTCAATGGCTAGACTTGGCAATTTGCAGTGTGGAAACCCCCAAAAAAAATGAAACTATCAAACCCACCAGCACAAAAATAACTGCCATTTGGTCATGGTTGGCTGAGCCATGTGCATATTAAAGTGCTGGGGTGACGGTTATTGGCGTCGTGTACTTTTAAGTCAACCCTGGACTGGATGGTTATAATAATAATTTTTAGGGAGTACGTGTTGTGGCCATTTTTAGCAATTTTAAGAAAGGATTGGAATGATTAAAGACGAGAAGAGGAATGGCATATATCAGGAAAACAACTTCTTGTATTATAATAAGTATATCAGTTTCGTCATACTTATCCTCCATAGTAAAAATTACTGTAAAATATACTGTCAGAGTTTAGCCAATGGCATTTCAATACCATAACCATAATAAAAAAAATCACCAATTGCTTATTTTGATTGGTGCAACTGAAACATGCACCAGGGCAGGGCGAGACTCGGGCAACAGAGACAATGACCTCCCCAAAGCCTCCAAATAAATCCAGGCCTGGAATAAAAACACTGCCCTTGTTTTAGTTTTGTTTGTACTGCACAGTCCAAAATGAATATGTACATGGACACACATCAGCAGATGTCACGACCACTCAACCATCAGTTCCTTTAGTCCATAAATTTACATACATGTGGAAAAAAGGATAAATTTTCAACATATGATCACACAGGCCTATTTAAAAAAAAAATTACGAAATAATGCACGCTCATGTAATATTCTTTATAATACTGTAATATTGTCTTTGCATGCCTGCTGAATCAACGTGTCTAGCTCTGAATAATTTCTGACTAATTTCTTGTATTTTAAAAGAGGAAACCAAAAAGTATCTGTACTTTTGGATCTGCAGCAGCCGATTTCAAAAAAACTTTACGCAACTGCGTGAGTCCACTTGCGCAACGTTTATGGCACAACTTACGCAATGGACTTACGCAGTTGTGTAAATGTTTGTGATATCGACTGCAGGAGTCTGAAAGCCTCTACAGTGCTTATCAAACTTTGTTGTGAAAAGCAGTGTTTTCTTTTACTAATTGACACAACCAGCAGGCCTGATACTTCACGGAGGCAACGGAGGCGATTGCCTCCGTTGCCCCTTGCCATTGCCTTGGTGCCCTTGAAATGCTCCAGTAGAAATTTACAATTTCCTCATAGGGTGCCCTTTGCCAAAGAGAAAATGCCTTGGTGCCCTTGCCCTTTCAAAAACGAAGCATACAGGCCTGAACCAGTATTCTCAGTTTATGTACAAACCTGTGGAACTTCAGGCTCAATTGGTCATCGAAGTTGCAGGAAAACAGTGAAAGAAAAAAAAGCCTGTCGCAAATTCAAATTTTGGGGTGGAAACTACCTCTTTCTCTAAAACTACATTACTTCAAAGTGTTTCGTTTTGAAACAAAGTTTGATAGTGTCAGCAGATCCTCAGTGCCCTTTACCGAGAACATTATTATGGTCTTAAAAATTTGTATACATTTTATTTATTTTATTAAAAAAAAATTGTTATATGACAGAAATTTGCGTTAATCGGGATGCAATTTGCTCCTTTCGCCGCAAATAGCTTGTGCATAGCACTTGTCATTAACGGTGGCGGGCGAAAACCACCTGTAATCATATATCTTCATCTCTGATTTAATTGTCATCAGTTCAAATTGTCTAAATACTTGTAAATCATAGGATCGCAATAATAAATTATGGTGGCTACTTTAATTTGACATCTAGAATGATACTGCTTGAAGAAGATTTGATCTCCATTCATCCCAACTAGTCCATTCGTCAACATCCATATCGGGCAGTCAATTCACCCCAGTGTAAATACCCAACATGTACCAACACGTTCCGCTGCATACACAGTCTACGACTAATTTATGGGCCTCCATGCGCTGTCATGCTATGGGTTTAGAACCACACGCTTCACTTAAACGTGCCTTTTCTTCTTCCCACTGTCGGGTCTTTAGTTGTGTCCCCCCCCCTCCCTCCCTTCCCCAACTGGTATAATATTTGCTTTTGTATTATATTCTTATATTACATGTATGTACATGACTCCTAAGTGTGTTCAACCCTGAAGTGCAAAACAGAGAAATTGTCAAGTCAAAAGTCATTTATGTCACAAGTTTTCCTGTAAAAGCTGCTGATACTGAGGATTTTTTCAAGTGCACATTTATTGACTAATGGTTAGTTGCCTACATGTCAGGCCAAGGAAAGAAATAAACAAGTTACTCGTTCCAGGCCACTTATTTTCACGGCTGTTTCAATGTAAAAAAAAAATATATATATGTAAGCCTGAGTTTCGCACGCTAAAATTATAATAATAACGTAAAATAAGGTGCACAGTACACATGTATCTGGAAGGTACAATTCAAATGCTCATTACTAGTGTGAATCTGACTTGCTATAAAGTTAATTAACAAGTTTAAAGCAAATGAATAAATTATAGAATTATCAACAGAAAATGTAAGATTTTTAGTCAAACAAGATGCTCATAATATGTTTTTTTTTTTTTTTAAGTTACTAATTAGCAGGACTGTGCCCCACAGTTTTGGAACTTGGTTTGTTGTTTCACAAATCCGTCAGTTTTTGAACTGGCCAGCCAGACAACTTGGATGGCGAGAATTCCGACTGGTACTTTTGCTGTAATCTGATTATGTGCAAATTAATATTTATAATATTCAGGTTAAAAACTGCAACTTGTTGAAGTTTCACTCAGTATTTATTTCTTTGTCTTTGTGTTTTATTTCTGCAGGACATCAAAGTGAACTGGGCTACCACACCAAGCGCAAAGCGTGACACAAGTGGTAAGTACCTTGTTGGAAAAAAACAGTTTGAGGAGATAATTGACCTTTAAAGGCAGTGGACACTTTTCGTCATTAAATACTCAAAATAAATAAAACTTACTTGGTAACATTAGCAATGGAGAGCTGTTGGTAGTATAAAACATTGTGAGAAACGGGTCCCTCTGAAGTAACATAGTTTTTGAGAAAGAAGTAATTTCTCACTAAAATATTTGAATTGAATTCAAGATCTCAGCTTAGGTCTCAAATTCGAGCATCTGAAAGCACACAACTTGTGCGACATGGTTTCTTTTTTCTTTTTTTCTTCTCGCGGTTTCGACTACCAATTGAGTTAGAATTTTCACAGGTTTGTTATTTTATGCATATGTTGAGATACACCAAATAAGAGGACCTGTCTTTGACAATAACCACAGCTGTCCACTGCCTTTAATATTCCCAAATCGTGGCACTCTTAAATATATTGAAATTCTTTTCAGGCGTGTGATTCCTCAGGATTTGTTCTGTTTTGGGGATTAAAGCTCTGGTGCTAATTCACCGGAGTGTGGGTTCGAATCCCGGTCGTGACACTTGTGTCCTTGAGCAAGATACTTTACTATAATTGCTTCTCTTCACCCAGGGGTATAAATGGGTACCTGCGAGGGTAGAGGTTGATATTGTGAATGACAAGCTTTCGGAGCGCCACGGCAGCTCAGGGCTGTATACTCCCTAATGGGAGCTGAGAAAGATTAAAGGGATGTTTATTGGCCTTATGACCAGGGGACTAATGTAAAGCGCATTGATACGGTTTATTGTGAAATGCGCTATATAAGAATTTGTTATTATTATTATTATTATTATTATTATTATAAAGCGAAATCTCGTCAAGCCTTGACTGTTTTCTTGAAAGAATTGACGCAATCACTAAAGGGGGAAAGTAACAGTGCACATTGTGTCTGAACCTGTTCTTTTGTCTTGTCTAGGGATGCACAGAGTCTGTAAACCTCTTGAATTGTAACATCTTGGAGGTTTCAGGTCGAAAAAAAGGGGAGTACCAGCCTGTTGGCAGATTTTGGGGGAATTTCTACAATCATCAATTCTCATCGATGTCTTAAAAAAAAAACCTCATATCTTCGTTTACATTCATACATCTAGCCGTTCGCATTTTGTTTTTCTCAAAACAAATTGTGTTGGTTGAATGTTCCGGTGAATAGGCACCATGTCAAACCTACAGAAACATACACAGAAATGTATTACACTTGTATACGTACAGCAACATAAATGTCACCTAAGTCCGCCCCGCATATACATTCACCATACATCCTTCTTTTAGTGCCACGTCAGTTTCCCTGCTCAATAAATAAGAAAACTCCCTCCCGTTGCGGCGAAGCTCTGTGAAAGAAGATCGTAATTGTGTGTGGCGGAGATCATTAGAACCTGTCACTGACACCGGCGGGGTTATCTAGCGATGGGCAAACCCACCGACTCGACACGGGGTGAAACTCACACTGAAACAGGAACGGTCTCGGACCAGAGTAATCGCTGACTGAGTTTCCATTCCCCATCTGTCACTATATTCTGAGCTGTTGCTACAAGACCGGTCGTCCTATTCTAGAATTGTGTAGAGTTGCTCCTGATGTGAACATACAGTGCATCCTGATCCTTGGTACATTATCCATATGGAAAAGCACTTGTTACTTAAAGGGCAGGAACTACTTACATAAGTCACATCTTGCTTGCACGCTGAAGCAATGTCAAGTTCTTTAAGAGATTACCAGCTACCTAAGTTGAGTTAAGCCTCAATTTTTACTGCGGGGAAAAAGCACATAAATCCATTTGTTTTCAGACTGCGTACGTCAAAAGGACAGCCTTGCCTCATGGCACCTATGACACATGTGTTTACCTCGTTTTTCAAAAATTTAAAAATTATAAATATTTAAAAATTACTTTTGATGGACAATGAGAATTATGAATGGAATTATTAAATAACTGTATTGTTGCTGTAGTAAATTTTAAGTGTGCCAGTGTCCCAGTGAATTCTGTCCGCTGGGGATTCTGTCGTCGTCATCCCCCCCCCCCCCCTCCTGCCCCCCGTCATGAGAAATTTACATGGGCTGGACGAGGATGGTTCAAAAGAGGGCACTATCAGAAGTAGTTTGTACACAGTTCGCCATATGGGGGGGACAAAATCTCTGAGGGACAGAATGTCTTGCCACAACGACCTTCTTTCATTTTTGTGTAGTTGCTTATGCTCTCTAAAAAAAAGAAACGTTTCAAACTGATGGACAGTTTACGAGGATAATTTGAGCTATACCAGTACATAACAATTGCAAAATTGGTGATTTAGTCACAGCTTTTGTGTTGCACACTTGTATTTTTTTTCCAGTAGGCTGTTTCCACCCAGCGTCCACAGTTCATATATTCTGCATTTTTGGTTACCAATCAAGATGACTCTCTAAGCTAGAATGGATTTGGCGCCATTAAAGATGTCTCCCTGATCGGTCATACAAAATTAAACTTGTCTCCAGACCACAGCTTGTCCTGTCAAAAGCCAGCAAACTGTGAAGGCAATATTGCATGCCAGCTCGATGATGTTTAACCTACTAATTTGTCAATGGATTCTTTGAAGTCATAAAGATGACGCTTGACGTAGAAAGTACAGTTATCATGTCCATCGTATAAACAAAAAAGTTATATGTCACTGTATGGCAACACATCATCCAAAGTCAGGCATGATAGTCTTCCTCTATTTTTTCTATTTTTTTTACTCTTTGAAAAATAAGACAAATTGTGACTGAAAAGCCTGAACAATATTTATTACACCATACATGATATGAACAAGTACATGTAGTTTGGCCCATGTGCTGATTTTTTTATATTTTTTTTTATTATACATTAATATTATACTTTTTTCCCCAAGTACCAAATTTCATGTCTGAAAAGTGTTTTGGACTCTAACAGTTTAAAAAATGTATGCACCTGACTCGAGAATGGTTGGCTAAAATCCATCAAAGGCGAGCCATATCATACAATTCAATTTACAACTTCAATTTTCTTGTACTTTCGGGTAAATATCACCATTAATTATTAATGGTGGATACTTACAAATAATGCACCATAATCCACTATATATCCTTCACATATACCAATTTGGTAGGAATAGGCCTATTCCTTGTAATAGATACAAAATTAAAAAGGTGGTATAGAATTTTTTTTTTTAATACATTATATGTGCATTTGGGGAGATTATGCTGTAATTTGAACCGACCCATTTATGAATATCCCCCTGTGTATATATAAATATATATACGCAGTTTAATCATTCACATGTGACATTAAAAATGTCATATAAGAGTTTGTGGCAGTATTAAGTGGTCTTTAAGAAGTGATTTATTACTCGGAGAAAAGTTCCCAAACGTAATGCGAATCTTGTAAATGTGCATCCTGACGAGTAAATACATATTTGAGCAATGATTGTCAGTCTTAAAGTAGTAGGATCCTAATCAGTGACGTTATAACGAGGAGTCTTGCTTTGTGGGGGTGAGCTCTGCCTTCCTTCCGGATGAACTTTCAGACCCCCCAACTGGATGGTCATTGAGAGTGCCTAGTTTGCAGAGATGATTGTCATACTGAAGAGCAATCCTGCTAGATAGATGGGTCGTGTGGTGCTTTGGTGGAGGAGGAATGACAGCGTGGTGTTCTGTGGCAGTGAACAATTTCCCTGGTATAGCAGAGCAAAATGCTACACAAAATGTATTCAGTTGCTATTCAAAAACAGCGTGGTGTTCTGTGGCAGTGAACAATTTTCCTTGTATACATAAGAAGAGCAAAATGCTACACAAAATGTATTCAGTTGCTATTCAAAAACAGCGTGGTGTTCTGTGGCAGTGAACAATTTTCCTTGTATAAGAAGAGCAAAATGCTACACAAAATGTATTCAGTTGCTATTCAAAAACAGCGTGGTGTTCTGTGGCAGTGAACAATTTTCCTTGTATACATAAGAAGAGCAAAATGCTACACAAAATGTATTCAGTTGCAACTCAAAAATCAAGATTAGCTACTCCATATTTCAATTCACTGTGCGCAAAATAAGTTCAGTCTTAAATTTCTTGTTATGCAAATTGGCTGGACGAAATCATTCCCTGTGTGGGGAAGTGTTCTTTGATGCAGTTCTGGCAACCAGGGAGTTTCTGACTCCACAGAGCTCTGTGTTGTACCTGTATTTTCAGTAGTTCCTGATTTCTTGATAATTATACACACAAAAACGAGTGACATAACTTGCATTCTTCTTCTCAACACAACAAATAGCCATCAGAATTAGTACACAAGCAACTTGACTTAAAACAACAAAAGGAGCGACGGATGCTTTGAATGTTTTGATAAAAGTGACAACATGTTATCAGTTCTTCTCCACCTTATAGAATGATGATTGCCGTCATATTTCAAGCTATCCCTCTCAGCAACTTCAATGACAAATCACCCTCAAGTTTAGAAGACAGTTTGTCCCCCTCTTCTTCCCTTGTTCCACTTTCTTGCAGTGTACTGTAACGTTTTTGATTTGATTTTTTCTCGCAGAATATTTGCCTGTGGTTGTTGAGTGTTATTAACAACTAAGAAGGAGCTATTAGTTTTTCAAGGGCTTCATATGAGTAGCATAAATTGTTACTTAGAGATCTCTTAATATAGCATCAAGCTAGTCTAATAAGTATCCTAAAACTAGCATTGAAGGAAATTTTAGAGACTGGTCAGAGGTGCAGCCGCAAGGCATCAATGCTCTTCGCCATGCAAGGAGGTCGGAAAGGAGATGGAAAGGAAGGAGGAGGGGGAGGGGTTGGAGGAGGGGGGGGGGCTTGAAATGACAGCCCAGCTACTAATTAATTCCTTGTCCACTTGCCTTGTTGATGATCAAGTCTTTTTTCCTTTTGCATGGTGTTCCACTTGTACATTGGTCATACACCACTCCATCCTGAGAGGGTAGTGCAGGGACACTCACTATCGGCTGATAAATTGTTTCTGGAGGTTTGTGTAAGACTCTGCCGTTTGTTTTGATCGTGGATGGGAAGAGGCTTGTTTGGCATTGGCTTATGAGTAAACCACTTGTTTATTTGGATTTTCTCCAAATCTGGCTTGTTACAGAGAATTTTGCGTAGTTTTTATGGATTTGTCCTCTCTTCTTTTTTCTTGTGCTGAGAATTACAGCAGGGCTAGAATGTAACAAGTACCAGAATAGACCGATCCAGTAGGCTCCGCCCACGACGCACGTGTGAGCAAGAACACGTTGGGCTCTCCAATGCCTTTCTGCACAACTCTGCCGAGCGCGCCAAGATACGTACACATGTCGGACCTTATTTGTCGGACCTTCATTGCACAATGGGGTGGAGCTTAGTGGATTGGTCTATTGTGGTCAGAAGACCAGAATTTTAAAATGAGAAAAAATACCGAACAGTTTGACGTTAGAAATGTTCTAATTAGAACAAGCACTAGAAGAAGATTAAACCCCCCTTTTTTTAATAAGATGAATTTAAGTGTTTTTCAATGAAAACAATAAATTATTTTCAATGAAAACATATGGATTGGTTCAGTTTCAGTCTGGAGCATACTGGGCCAAATGCTGAAATCACTGGACATGAACAAAATGAGGACCCATGATTGTGGTCATAAACATTTACATCTGCGCTAAATTTACCCCCCCCCCCCCCCCCAAAAAAAAAATCCTTGTTGGCAGCATTTGTTCAATACAGATGTTTCTGACTGGGTCAGTAATTTATTCTTTTGTATTTTTATTTAATTTTTTTTCCTGTGCAAGTTTCAGCATGTTCAGCACCTGATACTTAAAGGCAGTGGACACTATTGGTAATTGTCAAAGACTAGCCTTCACAGTTGGTGTATCTCAACATATGCATAAAATAACAAACCTGTGAAAATTTGAGCTCAATCGGTCATCAAAGTTGCGAGATAATAATGAAAGAAGAAAACACCCTAGTCACACGAAGTTGTGTGCGTTTAGATGGTTGATTTCGAGACCTCAAGTTCTAAACTTGAGGTCTCGAAATCAAATTTGTGGAAAATTACTTCTATCTCGAAAACTACTCCACTTCAGAGGGAGCCGTTTCTCACAATGTATTATACTAACAACCTCTCCCCATTACTCGTTAACAAGTGAGGTTTTATGCTAATAATTATTTTGAGTAATTACCAATAGTGTCCACTGCCTTTAAGGGAGAACTTAATCTATTAAACCATTATTCAGTCAAAATGGCCAGGTTTTTCTCTCATTTTTCTCTCACTAATTTGTTTTTCTTATTTTGTATATATATTTTTTATTGATATTCTGCTCCGAGTTTCAACTCATAATCCCCAGGGTAAAATATTCTATGAAATTTAATCAACGGCATTATTTTGGCATATTGTGATTTCAATATTCCATTTACAAACAAAAAAAGGCGCAATCTGCATTTTAATTAGAAATTTTGGCATAGTTCATCCATAATGGATTTAAAAGTGGCCAGAACAGGTTAAGGGATAATCAGAGTAAATTGTTTAATAGGTCACATGCATATTACAAAGGGTAACACTAGCAGCTCTCTGATATGGTGACTGCTTGCTACACATCACCAAGTCAAGGACAGTACCCCCCCCCCTCAAGTGAATACAATAATAAATATTTGAAGATAGAATTTGTATTTTATATTTGAATTTGAAGGTTTGAATTGGTATTTTGAATTTTGAATTTTTATTTTGTGTGTTGAATTTTGAAGTTGAAGTTTTGAATGTACAGGAAAAAAAGGTTGCGTTGCCGGCAAAAGGGCAAAAGCAATGTATACATTTTATTGAAGAAAACATTGAGAGTGAACAACAATGATGTATGCCAATAATCATTTTGCAAATAGGAACCAGACTATTTTGTTTTTCCAGCCTCTGTTTGGTAACATTGATATCAATGGGAGAAATTCAAGATGGCTGCACCCATGATAAAGGTGTATAGTAGGACTGCACACAAGTAAACTGGTAAAGACGTGTACATGTATAGTCTGAGAACATCTCCTGTTTTGACATATCTATCTCGAAAGGTCTATCGAAGGTGTGTAAGAGAAAGGTCTTAGGGAAGGTGCAAAAGAGAGACACACTCGCGCAGTGAGGAAGGCCTATGTACATACCTCATTGTTGTGAAAAACTCATGAATGTACAATAGAAAGAAAATGGCATGTGTCGGGCTAGGTAGTCCTGAAATTATTTACAGATCTGCCTTGGAAAAAAAGCTTTGAGCTAATGGCAGAAAGGGAAAAAAAACATGCATGCAAAGTGGAGGCTTTAAAGGCACTGGACACTATTGGTAATTACTCAAAACAATTGTAAGCATAGAAACTTACTTGGTAATGGGCAATGGGGAGCTGTTGATTGTATTGTAAGAAACTGCTCCCTTTGAAGCAATGTTGTGATTGAGAAAGAAGTAATATCTCACTAAAATATTTGAATTGATTTCGAGACCTCAGCTGAGGTCTCGAATCCAAGCATCTGAAAGCACACAACTTTGTGTGACAAGGGTGTTTTTTCTTCCATTATTCTCTCGCAACTTCGACAACCAATTGAGTTCAAATTTTCACAGGTTTATATTTTATGCATGTGTTGAGATACACCAAGTGAGAAGACTTGTCTTTGATACTTACTGAAGTGTCCAGTGCCTTTAAGTTATTGTAGTTTGTGTATAGTAAGGTTTGATATGAAAGCAGAATGGACTACAGAGAGTGTGTGTGAGTAGGGGGAAGTGTATTGATAGCGTCTTGGGGATAGTAAGAGTATACCAAACTCAAACATCATTACCACATCAGAAATATC
The DNA here is from genome assembly GCF_902459465.1 of Asterias rubens. NCBI lineage: Eukaryota > Metazoa > Echinodermata > Asteroidea > Forcipulatida > Asteriidae > Asterias > Asterias rubens. Next base: position 8,552,470 of record NC_047070.1, on the reverse strand, counting down.
GGTCTCTGGTGGGGGGAAAGCAAATTGGCATGTTGGAGGTACAGACGGCCGGGGTAAATAGTCGCGCCTTTGTGGTGATCACACTCTCGCCTTTTAGGCCTAGGTTTCTGGCCAGTGCGGTTTGTTCAGTGTAGACGATCAATCATTGCGGATATGCTGTGGTATATTATTGTTGTTGCATTTGTGTTCACAGTTTGAAAGTCAAAGTGGATATTAGATGACACAGGGGATGTTTGGGTGGGGGGGGGGGGGGGGGTGATGGAATAACCACTAAGCACATGTGCACAAGGGGATAGTTTTGAGGGGTTAGAATAGTACATTCATTCAAAGAACAGCATTTATTGACTTTGGGATAAACAAAGGAATAATGACTATAGGGACCTGAACCCGCGACTCATCCCAAAATGAATTAAAAATTAACCTTTCGGTTTTTCTTTTGTGGTTTATGTTGATGAATTTAATTATTGCAGGTGTAATTGATAAAGTTTTGTCCAGTGTGTTTGGAAATTTCGAAATTTCGCCGTAATATACACAATTTAGGGATATCACTAAAGTGCAAACCAGCCTGATTAGGACTCTTACAATGTTACAATGTACGGTTGTAAAAGAAAAATATGGAGGCATGTAAATCTGCCTGATTGGGACTCTTACAATGTACAGTCGTAAAAGCAAAATGTGGAGGCATGTAATTTAATTTTTTTTTTTTTTCAAACATACTAAGTGTAAAACAAATAATGAAAACCTTCAAGATATATATGGTGTTTTTTTTGTTTTGTTTTTTTAAACAGCGTTTACCCTTCTCCCCCCCCCCCACCCCAATTTGTAAAATCTGAACCTCACCCCTATTGGTATAGGTACATGGAGTATTACTGTTTTGCTATGCAGTTTTGAAACCACCAAAAACCAGACTTTTGGAGGGTTTTGTCTATTTCGATCCAAATTAGTTTTTACGATGGCACTCATTATTAAAAAAAACCAGTCCTGCGGAACTGCTCATATCATTTTGATGGATGTGTTTGATAAACAGAACCAAGTGGAGATATGACCCAAGCTGCCAGTAGGATTTACACTCTGGTATCCCGCTATATATGCTGGACACTATTACCAACATCGGCGGCAGGGCTCTGGCAGTTGGCTCATCAAGCTCGTTACGGGTGGCTGGCTGTCGGAGAGGGGAGGGGGGGGGGGGGAACAGAGAAAGGCAATTCTGTAAGCATGATCTATGATAACTTGATGATGTGTAACCTGCTCCATGGAGAACCAGATCGCATTCTGATCAGCCTATATATTACATGGACTTCCTAGGTCTAGACCTAAACATTCTGGTGTAATTTCGCAGGTTTTGATGCACTATACAGGCATTCAACTTTTCAGCTAGTCAGCTGATTTCCTCTTTTTCTTTTCAAAACAGTGCCATAGATAACTGAAAAACACTGCATAAAAGTTCAGTGTTGAAACAGTGAAATGATCGGCCAGAGTTCGGACTTAACCCTAAATAAATCTCGAACTTATCAAATAAGTGGACAAGCTTCATCTCTGGTGCATATTTTTGGTCTTTGCATTAGAATAAAAACTGCTTTTATCCATCGACGTGAACATGCTTGAATAAAAAAAATTAAAAAAATCATAATCACTATCCCAATTCCTCCAGCTATTATTGCTTTACTTACAAGAATTGGCATTGTGGTTCTTAATTGGCATTGTGGTTCTTAATTGGCATTGTTGCCTAATTTGTATTGAGTAGTTAACAATATCGTTTGTCTTCTGTGTACAATTAACAAAATTCCAAAGCAATTACCTTCAATCTCGAAAAGGAGATAGAGAGAGAGAGGGAAAAAAAATTAAAAAATACTAATGACATTTGGAAAGAGCTGCTTGGTTATTCTTACATTTATACAGCCAAGTCCTTTGAAGATGCCCAGAGGCATGGCCGTCACGGCAAAACGTCAGAAATTAAACCCTTCCACTTGGGTGACTTTAGATAATACTTATGCATTACCTCCTTGGAAGGGGGGACTGTTAAGTTTCACAGCTGAAGTCGGGCTATATCTCTATCAAAATATTGCCAGGGATCGGTTAGGCAATTATGGGGGACGCTAAAAATAGTGTGAGGAGCTCTGAAGAAGTAGGCTGTAGGTTTTTTTCCCCTCTTAAAATGAAATGTAAGAGGTGTTTTTTTAAAACTGCTTTTTAAAAGAATGTTTTTCTTTTTCTTTCTTCGTCCCTGTCTGGAGTGAGAATGAATGGAGATTATTATGTGTGATTAAACCTTGAATTTTTAATTAGTAATGCTTGACATGGTTGGCTGCGTTTGTTTGTTACGAGCAGGCGTGTTGATTGTGTACGTTTCTCGGGGACCAGTGGACAGGCGGCCATCTTGCTTCATGTCCTAAATGATTGTCAATGTCGAGACCCGCAATTGCGAGTAAAATTTGCATGGCATGAAATGGAAATTGTCTAATATAGTACGCTCGGGATGTCTTGGGCGCAGTGGAAAACTTGTTAGAGTGTACAACATTGTTTCCTTTTAACGTTAAAGGAATGGTCTTGTACGCTGTTCATGTTTTGTGTGATTAACTTATACATGAAATGACAAACCTGTGAATGTTTTGGTTTAATACGCTGTGTAAACCTTTGTTGATTGATCAACCACTTGTTGACACCTCTGATTAATAACATTGGCTCCGATTTCAAGCAGGGCTCTTGCTCACCAAGAAAAAGAAGAAAAAGAAGAAGAACTGGGGAAACAAATCTGAAAATCAAATTGGTCAATGTCAGAACAGGTTTCAACCCTCAGGTAGCCTGCAAGCTTGTGATTCATCTTGTTGGGAAATTGCCGAGGACACCGGAGCACAAGGCAAGGGGAACTGGGGAGTGCTTTTGTTTGAATTATTTATAATCATTCAGTCCGTCAGATGTCCAGAATGAACTGAACTGGGACAGTGGCAGGTGCTGGTTTCATGCAGGGGAAGACATAGACTGAAATACTAGATGTTTTCTTAACGGGAGGCATCACCCTTATACTTCTGGTCGGCAACAATGTGGTTATAATGCACCGCTCTTCGTTTTTTTTTAGAAACTAGTAGCTCTCTGAGTTACAGAGAGTAAACATTTCTTGTTGAAAGCATTTCTGCTGCTCTTTAATATAGTCACTATTTTGGTGTAACATTACATGCATAGATTTCCTATCAGAGCAACTGTGAGGATATGAACTTTCAAAATGTAACCCTTTGCTCATCCTGCAAGACAGTTCATCGTCCACTTTCAGTGAGAGTGAACATGTATTGCCGATTAAAAAAAAGAAAAGAAGAATACACAAATGGGCAGGTAACCACGGTATCACCATTGTCGGTAGATGCTTCTGCTGTTTAAAACAAAAAACAAAAGTAGCAGGTAACAGGGCTGTATAATTCGTTTTTGAAAGGGTAAGGGCACCAAGGCATTTTCTCCTTGGTAAAAGGCACCCTATGAGGAAATTGTAAATTATATTGAAGCATTTCAAGGGCACCAAGGCAATGGGCATGACGGGGCATGGAGGCTATTGCCTCCGTTGCCCCTGTGAAGTTTCAGGCCTGAAGTAATTACACCTAGGAATATGCAGACATGTATTACCACTGTAGGACCACACACTTACCTTACTTCTCCTGTTAAAGGCAGTGGACACTATTGGTAATTACTCAAAATAATTATTAGCATAAAACCTTTCTTGGTGAAGAGTAATGGGGAGAGGTTGGTGGTATTAAACACTGTGAGAAACGGCTCCCTCTGAAGTGCCATAGTTTTCGAGAAAGAAGTAATTTTACACAAATTTGATTTCAAGACCTCAGATTTAGAACTTGAGGTCTTGAAATCAACCATCTATGGCAATGCTCTTCTCTACAGTCTTCCTAACAACCAGATTTCCAGACTTCAACGGCTCCAAAATACTGCTGCCCGCATTGTGACACTGTCTAGAAAATCCTGTTCTATCACCCCCATTCTGAAACAACTACACTGGCTCCCTATCTCTCAACGAATCATCTTCAAGCTGATGCTCATTGTCCACAAAGCTCTTAATGGCAAGGCTCCCCACTATATTTCTGAACTGCTTCAAGTTTACACTCCATCAAGGAATCTTCGATCAAGTTCTATGCTTCTCCTCATTGAACCCAAGTCTCGACACTCATGGGGTGACAGGTCTTTTTCTTCAGCCGCGCCACGCATCTGGAACTCTCTACCACTTAATCTTCGATCTTGTCTTTATACTGCAAAATTCAAGTCTCTTCTCAAAACTTATCTTATGTCACAGGTTTTCAATGACTAATTTTGTTGTGTCTGTTTTTCTTTGTGTTGTGTTTTGTTTTTGTTTTGTTTTTGTTTTGTTTTTGGTTTTACTGCGCCTTGAACACCCAGCAGGGTGGATATGTGCGCATTACAAGTCTTATTATTATTATTATTATTATTATTATTATTATTATTATCTAAACGCACACAACTTCATGTGACAAGGGTGTTTTCTCTTTCATTATTATCTCGCAAGTTCGATGACTGATTGAGCTCAAATTTTCACAGGTTTGTTATTTTATGCATATGTTGAGATACACCAAGTGTGAAGGCTAGTCTTTGACAATTACCAATAGTGTCCACTGCCTTTAAAGCGTAACTTGTTCTGTTTCTGTGAAGATTTTGTGTGTGTTTGTGTGTGTGTTTTTTCCACTACATTGTAACTCTTCCGTGGAATTAGCTTGAGGGGACAAGTACCGCAGGTTGATATGAAGATCCTCAAAGCAGGAGTATTCATCAGTGGTGTCATCAGGAGCAACGCTGTTACAGCAGTTGATAGATGGAGCAGTTTACCTGTCATTCAGGGGGAACAGTTGCTTCATTTCCCGCTTCTTTCTCTCTTCTTCTTTGTTTTCTCCTGTGGCATTGCCAAAGCCACAGGCCAATTAACCGTGGGTCACGTTATTATTGAATGAGCAAGCTATTACAAATGGAAATTGGATTTGCACTTTTTCCCCCCTCCGCGCTGGAGATTGTTCTTTGAGCTCCAATGAGTGGGATTGTCCCCCTGCGCTCGGACAATGAGGACACATCAAGCTAATCAACTCAATTTGCCTGCTGTGATTCTGTCTGTCCACTTGCAGCTTTCCCTGGCGCCCCATTTTGAAGTTGAACGCAATTTATTAGGTGATTTTCAGCCATCTTGTTTCTGCTGTTGCCTATTTAGCAACAGTGTTATCAAATGTAATCTTAAAAGGACACATTGCCTTGGATGGGGCAAGTTGGTCTATGATTTTTTTTTTTTTTAATCTTTGTTACGAAATGCATTCGTAAGAAAGATATTTAAAAAAAAAAAGAATATAATGGTCCACACAAATGTGTAGGAGTCAAATTTTTGAGCCCATAAAATGGCCGACCGCGTTAGTTTGCAAAGTAAAAGAGACTACATTTGAGTTATGAGACCTACTCCTTTTACATAGCACCATGTAAAGGTTTTACAAGGTGCTGTGGCGCAGTATGATCCCAATGAAACCAGGAACACCAAAGGGAACCCCTATTAGTGCACTGGGTTCTTTTACGTGCGCTGCACAACACACGGGACCAACTGGTTTACGTCACATCTGAAGGACGAAATTACTTCAGTAACGTATACCAGGAATGAGAGACTTTCTGGGACGATAGAGGGCAGCAGACTTACCGGGTAAATCCATTGTTCTCAGAATTATGCGCATGTTCAGAACTACGTAAACAATGGAAATTTACCCGGTATGTCTGCTGCCGCCTAGCGTGGGAAAGTCTCCTATTGATTGTTGAGAGGTCCTTTCCCCGGCCTCTCTGTATGCCAGGTTCTCTGTCAGGACCTGATTTAATGCTCAAACACACTATCGTTTTTCTCTCGGTCCCTCATGAAAGATGCAGTTTAAAAACACATCCTGATCAGCTCTCCAGATCAGGTGCAGTGTTAGTAAGGGGGGAATATCGGCATGGTCGGGTGTTGAGATCACATCTACATAGTATCATGATTCACTGCTTGATTTACATGTTCAAAACAAACATTGTAGATCTTAATCGCGCAGTGGTCAACTCTTGTCAGTTTCGCAGCGAACTTGGCTGTATATAACATTGGGAGGCTGTACGGTGTGAATTCTCAATTCATGCATCCCTTTTCAATTGTAGTGATTAAGAAATGCCAATGCTCTTATACAATGCTGCAAAATGCTGTATTGGATTTTTTTTAAACAAATTGCATTGAGAGTTTAAACTACATATGTAATATATCGACAGCTCTCCATTGCTTGTTACCAAGTACATGTATGTAAGTTTTTATGCTAACAATCTATTTTGAGTAATTACCAATAGTGTCATGTGCCTTTAAGGACAACTGTACTTGGTCCCTTTGCACTGATGTGTGATGAGCTTTGTGTACTCAGTAAGGTTCGATTGGACTCGGGTGTCACTTAGCGTAAATAGCCCCGATGTGACATCACACAGTATAAAGTCAGCCATCTTTATTTTTTAATGGTCAACTCTGCTCTTTGGGAGAAAACCGCATGCGGCACTTGGGAGCTTTATAAAAAAAAAAACGCGTAGTGTCATGGTTTGTTGTGACCGAGCGGTCAAGAGCACTGGACTCTAGCTCTGATGTTTCTGATCAACAGAGTGTTGGTTTGACTCCCGGTCATGGCACTTGTGTCCTTGAGCACTGGACTGTAGCTCTGGTGTTTCTGATCAACAGAGTGTTGGTTTGACTCCCAGTCATGGCACTTGTGTCCTTGAGCACTGGACTCTAGCTCTGATGTTTCTGATCAACAGAGTGTTGGTTTGACTCCCAGTCATGGCACTTGTGTCCTTGAGCACTGGACTCTAGCTCTGATGTTTCTGATCAACAGAGTGTTGGTTTGACTCCCAGTCATGGCACTTGTGTCCTTGAGCACTGGACTCTAGCTCTGATGTTTCTGATCAACAGAGTGTTGGTTTGACTCCCGGTCATGGCACTTGTGTCCTTGAGCACTGGACTCTAGCTCTGATGTTTCTGATCAACAGAGTGTTGGTTTGACTCCCGGTCATGGCACTTGTGTCCTTGAGCACTGGACTCTAGCTCTGATGTTTCTGATCAACAGAGTGTTGGTTTGACTCCCGGTCATGGCACTTGTGTCCTTGAGCACTGGACTCTAGCTCTGATGTTTCTGATCAACAGAGTGTTGGTTTGACTCCCGGTCATGGCACTTGTGTCCTTGAGCACTGGACTCTAGCTCTGATGTTTCTGATCAACAGAGTGTTGGTTTGACTCCCAGTCATGGCACTTGTGTCCTTGAGCACTGGACTCTAGCTCTGATGTTTCTGATCAACAGAGTGTTGGTTTGACTCCCGGTCATGGCACTTGTGTCCTTGAGCACTGGACTCTAGCTCTGGTGTTTCTGATCAACAGAGTGTTGGTTTGACTCCCGGTCATGGCACTTGTGTCCTTGAGCACTGGACTCTAGCTCTGATGTTTCTGATCAACAGAGTGTTGGTTTGACTCCCGGTCATGGCACTTGTGTCCTTGAGCATGGTACTGAAACATAATTGCTCTGTACTTCAGTTGGGGCGTTAAGCCTGAGGGTTGAATAGTGCACGTAAAAGAACCCAGAACACTTACTTTGGAAGAGTAGGGGTTTAAGTGCAGTGTTTCTGGTTCACATAACAAGCATCCCTGTGGACAGGTTTCCTCAGGTGTGCAAGCTAGAGAGATTAAATTTACTTTTGAGGCATCCTTGGTTTCATGACAGGAAATTTAGTACAAATATAAAATAATAAACAATAAATTCCTTGTATGATTGGTCAGTGAACCAATTGGCTGCGTAGAAACTGAGAAGACCTGAATGCAGCTCAAAGCCAAAATCCATGCTGCCTGTGAAGATGTCAGCTATTGGGGATTAAAGGGAAGGTACATGTTTGGTATTTACGCACAACAAATATTAACTTAAAAACTTACTTCGTAACATGCAGTGGAGAGCTGTTGGTAGTATAACACATTGTGGGAAATGACTCCCTCTGAAGTAACGTAGTTTTTGAGAAAGATATAATTTCTCACTAAACCATTAAAAGACTTCTAGCTAGAAGTCTTTTATTCCTATCTGAAAGCACACAAATTTGTCCAACAAGGGTGTTTTTTGCTTTCATCATTTTCTTGCAACTTCGATGACCAATTGAGCCCAAATTTTCACACGCTTGTTATTTTATGCTATGATGGGATACACCAAGTGGGGACACTGGTCTTTGACAATTACCAATAGTGTACAGTGCCTTTAAGTATACAGTCCTTTAGTTTGGGTTAAATCAAAATAGTATGCTGTCGTTGGTTTCGCTTTGTAAAGAATAACAGATTCAGTACCTCTGGATAAATTTTATTAAAGACTTCTAAGATTGGTTTAAAAAAGAAAAAGAAAAAAAATTCCCACTAAGTCAAAAGTCTGTTCCTTTAAAAAAAAAAAAGGTAAATAAATAATATAGGTAAAAATAGAAGGCAATCATATTGAATTTCAATGCCTGCTCCTAAATTATAGACGTCAAACAATGTACAACATGTGATAGCCATCCATGAGACAGCATCCCGCTTCTCGTTATAAATTCATGTTTTCCAGAGAGACAGAAACTGGGGAGTTTGTTATTCATGTCATTTCCGAAACAATTATCCTCATCATCATGACGGAAATGATTATCGTCCTCATCATGGACCGCTTTCTCGGTAATGTACAAAAAATCTCAATTTATTGTCTGGGAGGAGAGTGATAGGGAATACACTGACTCGGATAGAGAGAGAGATTGCGGATGATTGTTATGCCATCCCGTAAAACACAATTATCTCATTGGATTTTTTTTTTTTTTTTTTTTTTTTTTTTTTTTTTTTCTTATCGTCTTTTTCTCTTCGGCAAGGTGATCATCCTGTACACAGACTTGGAGAGAGAAATTGCGGATGATTGTTTTATGCCATCCCGTAAAACAAAATTATCCCATTGGATGTTTTGTGTCTTCTTCGTCGTACTCTTTTTGACGAGCTGATCATCCTCTGGCATGACTGTATGCACAAGCAGAGCGAATTCACACCAGTGTTTGACAGTGGCACTTGTGGGAATTGCCCGGGCATGCCTGCAGCAGTGTGTATTAGGATGCCATCCCACCTTGCTTGGATCTCCGTTTCTCTCTTCATTGACACCTCACCTGTTTTCTGGCATGGATAAGGGAAAGTCAAGCCCCCCTCCCCCTCCTCCCCTTCCACCTTGTGTTGATGAAATATTAATGATTGTGGTAGGTAGCAACTGGATAGGATCTCCGATGGGGGACATAGACTCGGGCCATTTTAAAATGGTTATTTTGAATTCGTTGGAGTCCATGTGATCCATTGAGTTGACTAGTTTCTGTCAACCCAAGCACAGGCAATGGTATGCTAACCCTCGACCCTTACTGTAACCAATTGACTGACGTTACAAGGCAAAACCATGGTGACTCCCTCTTTGCAAATTTGTCTTCAACAGTAACTAGACAATGTCCTACAGTGGTCAACAGCACTACAGATTTTGAACCAGGTCTTTGGATGAGTACATTTATTTCAGTGCTCTAGTTTCCAAAAGTCAATGATATCACATGCATCAATGACTGGTTATGTTTGAAAAATTGTATACCTAAAGAAGTTGTTGTTTTGGACACTTGTATATCAAGTGATAGTTTTCTAGGCGTACATTTCAAGCCTAAGTAAATACAAATGTTTTAAAGAATGACACATTAACAGCACATGAACTCCTCTTGAATTTGATTCTGCCGAGACTGCACCACCTCTACCTATATTAGAGATGTAATTTGATAGTGAACGCATGATTTGAAGGGCAATACATGTACTGTTTAATTACTAATGAATGTTGAAGTCGTGTTGCAGTCACATTTCTTTAATGTGTTCTTATTGACATGGATTGTGCACAGATCGTAGGGTATGTGTTGTTTGGATGTGCAGAAATCAACGCACAAGGTGTGATTTTAGGGTGAACTTGATTAGCAAACGGATCATGCACACTTTCGAAAGTAGCTTTGATTGTCGCCGGTTTTGTCATTGGATAATTTGCATCTGGTTTAACTTTGTCTCAAGTTGTAATGCTCTTGAAGAAGGAGTATGGTTGGTGCTGCAGTTTTTTTTTTTTTTTCCCGCAACAATTAAAATGAATTTGTAAAACTCCTGTAACTACATTTAGAACATAACCATCAGACTATTACAGCTTTGTACAACTGTACTTTGTTTTGGAAAGAGAAGAAAAAGAACTGGGAAAAAAAATTGAGTATCATGAGACGCTGGCGCTCAACCTTAGCAAATAGGTTGGTGTGTCAGCCAATCAGCAGCTGGCATGTGGATGTAATGCATGACTGGTTTTTTGCTCTCATTGCCTGGCAACTCTCATCTTCTCCGGAGGGGAAAAAAAAAAGTAAAGGGGAACAAAATAAGTTGGAGTCACTGGAACAAGTCCATCTACTAATACTTAACTAATAACTTCTAACTGCGACTTGTCTTGGCACAGTGCCAGCAAAAAAAAAAAAAACAGGTACTCGCCACTTAATATAGATGGTCTTTTGCAGTGGAGTTGACGTTTTAATCATCCCGCTGGATCCGTTTAGTGTATACTATATTAACGCATCATCGTTTTGGGGCAAGCGGTGGATTTTTCTCCCATCTTCATTAATGTACAACGGTGTATTAACACCTCTCAAGTGGTGACACCAAACCCGGCACACTCACACTACACGCACACACTGAAAAGAAGAAGACAAAACCTCATAAAGTGAGATTGGAGATCGAGAGAGAGAGAGAGAGAGAGCAGAGTGAAGAGGAGCAAGTTGTAGCCTCGTGGTTAGTGAAGTGTGGGACTCGATAATTAGAAAGCTCATCTATAATACTTGGACTAATCCACTGTCTCAGTTTCAGATCTTTCAACCCCCCCCCCCCTCTCTCTCTGTCACCCACTGCATTGAATCACTCTCTCCTTTAGGTTACCATGGTAACTCGGACACCTGTAGGTGTAAAGGCTATGTACTTCTCTAGGAACCTCATATCCGGGGCGTTAAAGATGGATAATTTAAGCCGTCCAAGACAAATCCTGAACGAAATCGCTGCTAATAACTTGAATGGAGAGTAGACTTTGGCCGTAATTGAACACTCTCACACTCCATTTTATTTAACAGGTCCCCGATATTACTCGAGAGTCTATGGATTTTCCATCGACAATTCACAATACAGTGCCCAGTGCGGAGGCAACCAAGGAGAAAATGTCTTGGTGCCCTTGCCCTTTCGACAACAAAGCATACAGGCCTAAGTGCGCCCTCCACTTTTTGCCAAAGAAAGGCAATTTTTGCAGTGCATCGTTTGGGAAGTGGGTCAACAAATTTTGGCCAATCCATGCTGCTACACCCGCCGGTTGTTTAGTGTTTTCCTTTATCTGGTTTGCAAACAGATAAAAAAGCGAGGTTATCTGTCTGCCGTAAATGCAACACAAGTTTGCGTTTTTTTGGGTGAGGTCAGCGAATGTTTTTCAAGTTGATGTCAGCCAGGCATTTAAGGTATTGGCTTTAACTGCCCCGCCCCCCCCCCCCCCCCCATATAATGTATACCTCTAACCATAGAGCTACATGTAGCTCCAACCAATTACATTGATGCAACTAAACAGAACCCCAGCATGATGCAAGTAACAAAACCTGCATACTACGCTTGGCGATTCTAAGCAAGTTTTTCGTGGTACAGGTACATGGTTTGATTAGGTCACTGAGAAATTGGTGATTGCAGCGATGCCAACTATAGTGATGTATGCTGGCTCCTTTGTAATACTAATAAAACGCACTGTGTGAAAGCAGTTAATAACACAAGGTTACTGCATACTTGAGTGGCTGCTATTTTTCCTGTGTTGTATAACATATTGCACATGACCCATATCTTGAATAGCCATAGATGTTGTTAATGCATGATTAATCTACATCTACTTGTAAATGATGTCCGTACCTAATTGCTTTTTGCTCTGATAACCACCGGGATAAAAAAAAAAAGTTGTATAATTTGTTGAACAGTTTTGTTTGTTTGTTGGTTTTAAACAGCGGAGGGTAACGGACAAAAACATCAGGGCCGTGTCTGTTAGATTCATTTGGATAATAAAGAAAGTATTGAGGGAGTACGCCCTTAGGGTGTTCAGGATTGAATTCATAAATTGCATCTCAAATTAAAAATGACCAGCCGTCGATTTCACCAAACTCTTCCAAACTCTTATTAAAGCCATTGGACCCTTTCGGTTCTGAAAAAAAATAAAAGTTCACAGATTTACAAATAACTTACAGGGTTTACAGAGGGCAATGGTGAAAGACTTCTCTTGAAATACTATTCCATGAAATGCTTTACTTTTTGAGAAAACGGCAAAACTATATAAATTCTCGTTAACGAGAATTACGGATTTATTTTAAACACATGTCATGACACGGCGAAACGCGCGGAAACAAGGGTGGGTTTTTCTGTTGTGTTCTCCCGACTCCGATGACCGATTGAGCCTAAATTTTCACAGGTTTGTTATTTGATATAGAAGTTGTGGTACACAAAGTGTGGGCCTTGGACAACACTGTTTACCGAAAGGGTCCAATGGCTTTAAGTGTCCATTATTATTATTATTATTATTATTACTATTATTATTATTCCTAAGTTAGGATTAATCTTAGGACTTAGGACGGGTTCAGTTCTGTATCTAAATACGTAGGACGCATTGAACCCATCCTAAGTTAGGACGGGTTACTCGTCCTAACTCGAGTTAGGATTGATCCTAGAGGTTCGTAAAATCAAATGCCGGAACTTTGAAGTTTGTTGGTTGGATAGGCCAAGTTAGTTTATGCATAGAGTATGTGAATTGTGCACCATATGGTAGCTTTACCCACCATTATCTTCTTACTGTTTATTGCTATTGATTAATGTTTATCATTAGTTGCGATTGTGAGGGCTTTTGTGATGTACATTTTGTTTTTTTTAATGGAATTGTCTTTATGCATTGTGGCTGCAACACAGCTGTTGGCTGCATTGGTGGAATTTTAATAGCCCTTTTATGTATATAATCACAAATCCAATCAGAATTTGTATAAACATTTTGATGCATATGTAAAATCATAACAATAGTTATAATATGTGTAATTGGATAAATTGAATTGAAATTCATCCCAGCCCCAGTTTCAACAAAAGTTCATCCAAACTGACCAGGGAAGACGTTCATGTGAATGAGAAGAGACACACATCTGCGCCCAATTACAAAGGCCCTGTAAGCAACAACAAATTTGCTTACCATGAAATTTCTTCCTAGATAAAAACAGGACTACCAACCAAATTTCCACATGATTTTCAGGATTTACCAAACAACATTTGAATACCAGTATCAAGCAATATGCAACAAATAACAAATAACAAATGAAAATTTGGTTGGTAATCCTGTTTTTTCGGAGGAAGAAATTTCATGCTAAGCAAGTTTTTGTGCTTACAGGCTTTATGAAATTGGGCCCTGGAAGCTTAGTTAGTTTACATCAGTACACAAAGTAATAGCAATAATAGTACTTGGTTCTTACATAGAGCTTTATCTCACCGCTACATGTAGGGGCGTATCAAAGTGCTAAGTATTTTGTCCTGCAAGGTAGTGGAGCTACGTATTGAAGTATGAGACCTATTATTCACATATTGACTGGCAATGAGGTAACTAGTGTACATCTATTCCCCCGAGGGACTTTGAGTGACCAGAAGAGCGACCTATTTCCCTAGGCCGAAGGCCGAGGGAAATAGGCCCCTCTTCTGGTCACTCACAGGCCCGAGGGGGAATAGACGTACACTAGTTACCTCATTGCCAGTCAATATGTATTTTATAACACAGCTCGGTCTTGAAAGGAAATAAGAACAGAAATCTGGAAAAGAAAGGAAGTTTTGTAGTTGCTGTTCACGATTCAAGTCAATAGAGGGCGCTGTAACCGGGCACTATTTTCAAAGACTAGTGCCCACTCGGGAACTAGTTCCCACAAACACGCGCGCGCGATCACTAGACTATATTAGTTCATCCCACGGGACCGTGTTTCAGCCAACCAGAATACAGAAAAAGCAAGAGGTGTGTTATAATCCTTTATAGTGCCATGTAAGTGCACTGGGTTCTTTTACATGCACTACACAACACACATGGCTTTACGTCCTTGGCTTTGCGTCCCATCCGAAGGACGCAGCAATAATGGTCAAGTTCCTTGCATAAAGGACTTAAAAAACAATGGGAACAAATTACAAACACGGTAAAATAATGAGCTGGCAAACCGCTTTTATTTGTAAATAATGGCAACTGCCCTCGAAATGCGACCTTTTTATTTTATTTTTAGTTTTGCGGTAGAAGCATGTTTGTAAATCATCCTGACTTGGTACTCAATCAAAATTATGCTTGGTTTCTCATTAATTCATCGCTAAGTGGGCACTCATCTCCATAATTGCTTTTTGCATTTTTCACAAAGTGACAGGTACCCCCAAATGATGTATAAAGTATGTTTGAGTCCAAATGGATGGGCATGTATTTATTTTAATGTAACTCTTTAAGAGACAGGATTGTCAGCGTGATTGTGACATGCCACCCATCACTATAGATACACTATAGATGTGTGCAGAAGTAGGTTGTCGTGCTGAATGCGTGCCCTCAAAGGGAAAGATTTTGTGTTACTTATTTTGTGTTTATCAACAAATGCTTTTTCACAATGTTCTAATTCTTTAAAAAACAACATGACTGTACTGAAACTGCACAACAAAGCTTTACTACTCACAACTTTTTATTTTTGAATGAAACACACTTTAAGATGCGTCACAACAAAATAACGATTACTGCTACCCGTAAGTGTAATATTTTGCATTTTAAATGCAACTTACGAGGAAAAGAAATTAAATTGTGCACAGTTTTTCCTAGATTACACCTCTTCAGAAAGTATAGTTTTTGAGATAGAAATAATTTCTCACTCAAATAATAAAACACTTCAGGCCTGAAACCTTTTATTAAAGCACACAAATTTGTGCAACAACAGTGTTTTTTCTTGTATTGTTCTCTGGCAACTTTGATGACCAACTGAGTTCAAATTTTCACAGATTAGTTATTTTGTGCATATTTTGGTACCAAGTGTTAATTACTGGTGTTTGACAATTACCAAAGGTGTCCAGTGCCTTTAATACTCAAGAATTTTTAGTTCTGAATGAAGCACCCACCATTTGTGTTAACATTTTTACAGATTTGTTATTTTACGTGTACACCAAGTGATTATTACTGTTCTTTGACAACTACCAAAGGTGTCCAGTGCCTTTAAAGTTGCTATGTCAGATTTTTTGGCCGCTTTTACCCAAAAATTTTGATTCAAAATTCAATAGGTATTTTGATGGGGGTCGAGAAAATTACAAGCTTTCATATGAGCCATTGCTCGAAAAAGTCTGCCAATTATTAGTAGCAGTGAAATAAAGTGCTCAAAATTAGTTTTTGTCGGAATCCTGACAATATATCACGTGACCAATTCTTATGTGTTTTATAAGACACAGTTTAAATTTTTTGTCATGGTTCCTGACCATTGAAAGTAAAAGTTAAACTTTTTTTTCGTTAGAGCGGGTAATACTCTTTGAAATACCATTCACTCAAAAAATCTATTTTGTAATGTTTGGGGCCAAAAAATCTGACATAGCATCTTTAACAGCTACTTGTGATTGATCCTTCACATCATCCTTGTGTTGGGATAGTAAACCGGGCAAGATTGTTATAAGATTAGACTGTCATCTGCATGTAAGTCTGGCTCTCTCACACTGGGGCTGGCACAATGTCCCTAAGTGAAGGCAGTACAATATAGGAAATCATGTTTGGCGAACCAGTCAGAATTATCCATTTAGAATTATCCAAGTCTGTTTTTTTTTTTTCTTGTTTTTTTTTCCTCCCCGCGCCCCCCCCCCCCCCCCCAAACAAATAAATAAATGTAATTGTTGTTGAATAATTATTTTGATTCCGTCACTCACTACCCCAATTTTTTATTTGAAAAAAACTTTTCTTTTTCTTTTGTTTTGATTTCAAATTTATAAAGTTGCAATTTTGAAACGCTGTAAATTTCTGAATGTGTTCTTAAACACTTTGTGAAAAAATTGATGTTTTTTGTTTTGAGGTGGATGCAGTTTAAAAAAAGAAGAAGTTTTTTAAGCAAACTATTTTTTTCCTCAAAGTCATGTCCCTTAACAATTTTCCTGGTGTAGTTAGCAGTACAGTCAAATTTTGTGCGAACATACTCCCACCAGAATCCTCTTTATTCCCTGCCCCATAAATGCATAATTCTGTCGTGAGCAGCGTCTCAAAATACAGGCCCTGCTCCGACTGTAGTTTTAGACAATCAAATCAAAGTTAGAGACAGTCAGGAGGGAGTCTCAACAAAATTCGTCCAAATCTCACCATGTTGTCCATAACCTTAAAAGCTTGGACGGATGTATCCCAACATAACAAACACTGTTTTAGCACGGATTTGGTGCAGACGAAACACATCTTTATATATTGCGAGATGAAAGCCTCGCAGGTTTTGGTACAGTTTAGTGTTAATGTGTGGATCAACCCGGGATGACTGTGCTGTGTAAAGCAGTTGTGGGTACTTCGGTAAAAAAAAATTTTATCCCGAAAACACTTAACTGTTCTTGCTGGTCTACTTCTAGCAGACAATGCTTTCATGTTTCAGGGTAAAATGACAAAAACAGTTAAAGGTACTAGACACTATTGGTAATTACTCAAAATAACTGTTAGAATAAAAACTTACTTGGTCACAAACAATGGAGAGTCGTTGATAGTAAAAAAAAACATTGTGAGAAATGGCTCCCTCTGAAGTGACGTAGTTTTCGAGAGGGAAGTAATTTTCCACTAAAATGATTAAATTTTATTTTGAGACCTCAGAACTAGATTTTGAGGTTCCGAAATCAAGCATACTCAAAGGACACAACTTAGTGTGACAGGTATTTTTTCTTTCATAATATTATCTCGCAACTTCAACAACCAATTGAGTTCAAATTTTCACTAGTTTTGTTTTGTTTTTGCATATATTTTGAGATACACCAAGTGAAAAGATTGGTCGTTGACAATTGCCAAACGTGTTCAGTGTCTTTAAAGCAATGTGTGTGTTTTTTATGAAATGGTCTTCAGATTGCTTGACAGTAAACACTAGTAGTTCACTTTCATGAAAATAAGAAACTCGTGCATTAAAACTATTTACTGAACGCTCGTCTTTACCGAGACTGGTTGTCTGGTGTTTGTTTGGTTTTTGAGAACCAGGGCAATATTTTGTTCCATGTTTGATAGGAAAACATGTTGCTGGAACATGCTGGTCTATTTCTTAAAAGCATTTTTATATGTTTAATGGTGTAAAGTACCCTGTACATCATTGTCTTATGTAAATATTATCCCAAAAGTTTGGGGAGAAAAAAGGTTGTTAAAAATGCCCGCCAATAAATGATGGTAATTTTAAAATCACACACATATCTCTGACCGATTTCCCTTGTATAGCAGGGCAAAATTCTATGCAAAATGTATCAGTTGCCACTCAAAAATCATCATCTGCTACTCAATATTACCATTCAGTGTGCACAAAAATTGTTCAGTCAAAATATTTTGCTGTGCAAAATCGCTGGATGAAATCTTTCCCAGCAAATATTACTTGCACTTGTTTACAACGCACTAAAATGTAAGCCTGCATCCTCCACTTAAAGGCACTGGACACTATTGGTAATTGTCAAAGACTAGCCTTCACAGTTGGTGTATCTCAACATATGCATAAAATAACTAACCTGTGAAAATTTCAGCTCAATCGGTCATCGAAGTTGCGAGATAAAAATGAAAGAAAAAAAAACACCCTTGTCACACGAAGTTGTGTGAGTTTCGATGGTTGATTTCGAAACCTCAAGTTCTAAATCTGAGGTCTCAAAATCAAATTCAAACATTTTAGTGGAAAATTACTTCCGTCTCGAAAACTACGTCACTTCAGAGGGAGCGGTTTCTCACAATGTTTTATACTATCAACCTCTCCCCATTACTGGTTACCAAGTAAGGTTTTATGCTGATAGTGTCCAGTGCCTTTAAAATGTCTCATGATTAATAGGATTATTGGTATGAATAAATCGTTTATCTTTACAAAACCTGCAAATGCAGTAACACGTATTACAGTTTATTTTTGTCCCTCCCTTCGGTTAAAACAGAATCGTGAGAACTCACGGTTGCTTGATAAGAATCAGACTCTAAACGTTGAACTACATTGCACTCCATGATTTCAAGTTTGAGTTGAGGGGGGGGGGGGGGGTTGCTGTAAGGTTACCGGCAATATCATGCGTGATTCCCCGACGGCAACTCTTGCCCGATGAAGCGCTGTCCTTATTAAGAGAGTGGCCACCCTGTTTTGACACAGCAATGAAGTGCTCAGCCACGATATCATGTTGCTGGCTAAGTTATATCAACCAAGGAAATGCATCGGTGTGTTGATGCAGTGGGACAAAGTTGAGGCTGTCGTTGTCATTGAAAATGGACACTCCGCTCGTCTCTTGTTCTGCCCATCCTCTGGATCTCATGCTTACTTTTTTCTTTTTAAAGAGTGTTTTTTAAAACATGTTCACAGACTTTGAGCCGGCCAAGATTCTGCCATTTTGTGCCTTCCAATGCTGAATGCATTAACCTTTAAGAATTGTTACACTCCCTGCCAGCTCTCTTCGGAGCTTTTTTCAAATCATCATGTTGATTCCAGTGCGGGGTTTAAGGCTGCAGCTTTTGCTTTTATTCATGTTGTTTTGTTCAAAATGGTACATACATCTTAGCCAGAAAGATTGTGGTTTGGAAAAGAAACACAAATAAGGAGTTTAAATGATGTAGTTTCCATGCACGCTTCCCGGATGACTTAATGGGCTCGTAATGTTACCCATTCTCCCTACCACTTTTCCACATAAAAATAATTACATAATCTGTGTGGTTTTGTTATTAAAGTGATTATTCCCCCCCTTGAAACAATCATTCCTTGTCCCCTCTGAAGAAGGAAAATCTGGCAGTCCCATTTCTACAGTTCCCTGTGGTCTTAAGTTTGAGCTATCAGACGACCGAGATGACGATTGTGAATTATAAGATTACATGCAGGTGCGTGCTCGATGCACAAACACACAGACAGCAAATTTGTCCCGGGACCTAAGTCGTACTATGCTTTACTTTTTTGAAGTGTTTTCTTTTGAGTCTTTCAATATGACAATTTGCTGAGTGTTTTATGGTGGAGCAGGGTTTTCAATTTGTCAGCATTTGATAACATTCAAGTTTATGGCTCTTAGCATAATGGTAAATGTATCAGGGGAGATATGAGGTTGATGGAATGAAAGCAGGGCTTGAGTGTGGGAGAAGAATCTGCAAGACTGCAGGGCTGGTAGCTCAAAATATTTTTACTGGAAGAGTTACTAGTCCTAACGAAGGGACTAACCTCGGGACACCATTATTACTCTTGACACAGCCACAGTTTAACATGCATGTTTCTGTTGAGAAGATTGATTAAGTACACAAGATGGCAAGTCTGGTCGAAGTTTACTGGTCAGACACTAAAAACCATAGCCTCGGGTCTGTGGTCCAGGGAAACAAACAATCAAGCTCTGAGAGGGTTTACAGAAAGGCACTAAACCTACTGGGTTGGTCAAACACTGGAAGTCCAAGAGGAGCCAGCCCCTTTTTAACATGCGGGTGGGGGTGGTTTCGGTGCAATAGTTGCCTTTTTATTTAAAACAGTTTCTTGCATTGTTGACTCGAAACTGGAGCTGTTAAAAGCTTCTCATGACATTTCACGCGTTTTATAACGGGAAGAAGAAGAGAAAGTTGGACGCTTAATAATTTACAATTTGGAATTCAAACGTCACACTCACAGACAGGCATCATCTTATTTACTTTTTGGGGTCTCACCTGAATCAACAACCTGCGTGTGTTGTAGTCACAGTGTGGCGTTAATCAATATGTTGTCTTATTTTCACATTGAGATTAAATTCTCATTTCTGGCGAGGACGGGTTTGAAAGTTGTACCATTATATTTATAGAGTGGCCCACTCTATATATGTGTGTCAATATGTGTGCTGGTTTAAAGGTCCACATTGCAAACATGATGTTGTCATATTGAGGTGTTATTATATTGTTGAATAAATTTGAGTTGTTTAAAAGATTATAGTTTTGCTGAGCACCAATACAGATGGAAAAGTTCTGTAATTAGTGGTGTAGGGAGTTTTTAAAATAATCCTGGGAAGTTCTCACTTAAAGGCAGTGGACACTATTGGTAATTACTCAAACAAATTATTGGCATAAAACCTTTCTTGGTGACGAGTAATGGGGAGAGGTTGATGGTAGAAAACATTGTGAGAAAAAGCTCCCTCTGAAGTGCCATAGTTTTCGAGAAAGACGTAATTTTCCACGAATTTGATTTTGAGACCTAAGATTTAGAACTTGAGGTCTCGAAATCAACCATCTAAATGCACACAACTTCGTGTGACAAGGGTGTTTTTTGTTTCATTATTATCTCGCAAGTTCGATGACCGATTGAGCTCAAATTTTCACAGGTTTGTTATTTTATGCATACGTTGAGATACACCAACTGTGAAGGCTAGTCTTTGACAATTACCAATAGTGTCTACTGCCTTTAACGCATGTACATGGGTATGACCCTAAGAGGAGACCAATACCGCTGCTTAAAATAATTTGTTTTAATTTGAACGAATAACACTGTGACTCAACCGTGAGGATATTGGTTCTTGGCAATGAGGAATATCAGTAGGAATTTTCCTAGGCTTTTCTGTGAATCCGAGATGGTCCAGCAGAACATTGCTAGACTTTGGAGTTGGAGGTCCCTATTTTGATTCTGGGGCAGGATAAGATAAGAAGACTTGAAATAACTAGATATTAGCGCCATTTGTACGAACCAAGAGGTTAAATCTTTTGCTTGTTTTTTTTTCTTTCTGTTTGTGCAGGTCATCATCATATATTCGTGGGAGACTTAGATCCAACAGTTGAAACTGCTGATCTCTATAACGCCTTTTCCGTATATGGAACAATTTCGTGAGTATAACTGCCTTTCTCTTTGGGAAATTTGAGTGTGTAACTATTACATTATTTTTGTTTCTCTTCTTTCTTTACATATTTCGGATTTTTAATACTTTGTAATATTCATGTTCACCTAGATTTTGTTTCTGCCCTGGCATGTTAATGTTTGATTTTTTTTCCCTTTTTTTTTTTTGGGAGGGGGAGGTGGCTTGCGTGCTTGGTAATTTTGTTGGTGAAAAAAAGGTTATTTAACTGAGAAGAAGGCGATTCCCCAACTTTTGTGACTTCATTACTTGCTCGCCGCCAAGCATAAAACTATGGTAAAGCTTATTGCTATTAATTAAACACAAAAGCTTGCTAAGCACAAAAAACTCTTGCTTAGAGTGAGAGAGAAAACAATTGTAATGGGTGATTTTTCTATCAAGATGGTTTACACAGATGGTAGCTTCACATCGAGTCAGCATATAGATTGAACGATGTCAATTTGTGTTTCCGATAACCAACAAGATTCAACGACATTCTTGTGTCATACACAAAGCCAAAGAAAAATATGTGCCATGCATGCATTTTAGAGAAAACAAGGTCATCAGGGCCACAGTTCATGGCCCTGCTAACTACCTCTGCTTACGATCACCACTGTCCGCTAACGTGCAATTGCAAATTTCCGCGCTAGCTGAGTAAGCATAGAATACGTAGTAACGTGGAGTACGCATACGCACAAGCCAAAATTCCCTGCTTACTTGTGAAGCAGAGTGATAAAATTGGGCCCAGGTTAGACAGGAATAGCAAACAAAATTATTTTCCAAATAATCACCCATAATATTGCAAGGAGGGGGAGGGGGGAGGGTGGGGGTGTAGTAGCGAGAAGTCTCTCTTTTATCGAAGTAAATTCAGGGCACCCTCAGTCTTGGATTGATTGAGAAGGAGAAATTCAGTCCGATATCATCATAATTGCTCTTCGCCGCACTTCGATAATTCAAAAATACACAACACATCCAGGAGCTCACTAACAAGATAGGGAGTTGTGTTCAACTCGGCTTTACCGAGACGTCATATACACATGGTACATTGTACAATATCATTTATCCAATTTCTTGTCAAGACGTGCCGGAAATTATGCTGCACAAACCCAATGCAAAAGGAAGGACACAACTATGTTCAAGCGGAGTGTTGGCATTATTGAGTTGAACAGTTTTTTTTTATCAGTATCTGTCTGATAATAATATAAGATTATCCACTGCTGGGAATAATGCAGTTTTTTTTAAATATTTTTTATCTGGGGCTGGCCACAACATCTGCCGGTGGGGAGTTTGATTCCCACAGCAGTAGTCATTACCTATTTCAATTTAACTCTAAATCCGCCTTCCTGGCTGCCCTCTTATCGTAATAATTTTTATTTTGTTTACTTCTGTCTACCGAAGCCGTCTCATTTTCCCCTGTTTCCTTCTTCGCTTTCCTTGTATTATACAACGTTGACGTCCTTTATCGTTTATCGTTGGGCCGCTTTCCGCTCTTCTGGTTTGGAGTCGTAGTGGATCTTGTGTCAGTCATGTTTTATGTTTTATTTTTTTATATCGGACTGGGTGGGTTCCTTTCTGTTTAGCTCTTCTCTTTCTTCTTACTGCACCTGGTATGATTGTTGTTCAATCAACGTTAACTCTCTCTCTCTGAAAGGCTTAGACTTGCCGCTATGAAAGGGCAGCACAAGTTTCTGTGGTAGGGGCATCAGAAATTAAAATGATTTATGGACAATGATGGATATGGTATTTTATTTTAGAGTTTTTGTCCGGCGTTAATGTGAGCAGGACACAGTCTCAAAAGTATGACTTGTAACAGTTGGTTAATTGATCGACAGTTATCCTCAAAGAGACCTAGAGACTAAGATCTGAACTGTCAATCCCCCCACCCCTGAATTTGATACCGCCTAAACTGCCATGTCACATGTGCAATTTGTGACTGGTATCCTGCTAATTTCTGCTTAGCAAGAAAAATTGTTTAGCAATGTTTTTTGTGCTTATGTGAGAGTTATGAGATCTGGGCCCAGTTTTAGGGGACAGTTATGTAGAGCACTTTTTCAAAGCAAGGCAAAAGTTTATCCGATTGCTTTAATAAGAACAGCGTATTGTTAGCTGAGAGGTGACTTGCGCAGTTTCTCCAGAGCAGGTTTTCCTCGACTCTTCCCAGTTGGTCTCAAATGTTGTTCATGCCTGGAGTTTCATCTTTGAGAGGGCAAGGCCTTACTTTTTCATTTTGAAAAGGGCACTTCCATTGGGAAAGCCTTTAAGTGTATGGGGATCATCTAAAGGGGGCACCATGGCCAATTGGCCTGAGGGCAACAGAGGCCACGGCTTACGTGGCCTCCGTGTATTTCCAGGCCTGGGTGTTTTGGTCAACTCCAGACGGTTGAATTTTCATTTCCGAGCACCACCGTATACTTCCTCTAAACATAAGTCATTGTATCCTACCCATCTTAGTTCACATTCTGTGTCTCCCCATTCTCCCCTCATCCACCCCCTCATCCTGCACACTTTTCTACAGGACCTCCTAGCCGATATCCCCCTATATAAACACCCAACAATTTCAAAACTATTAAGAAGTGCTGATGAATAATGGGAGCGCTGCGGGACATTTGTTACGCTCTTGCAAATTGTGCAACCGTATCGGTCACTGTTTGTTTTGGAAGCCCTTTTGCGGTGCTATGCCACGCTATTACAAAAGCGTGAACATGTTGCCTCTGTCAGGACCTGTAAAATATCAAACATCTCATTTTACAGTTTAAAAAAAAAATAGCATAAAATTGGGGGGGCGAGTGGGAGGTGAAACGTGTCGGATAATTTATCCATCCATACTGTGCGGAGCTTCAACATATGGTCCCTTTGTTAATGCGTACCCAAGGAGATGGGTTTCGTATCGTAGATGAACAGGTGTTTCGGTTGTTCACGGTGTGGCAACAACATAGCGAGATAATGCTTGGCTGTTGCTGCTCTCTTTTGAGTTCCTGCCAGTAATTTTTTTGTGTAGAATGGCGAGTGTGCTTATTAAAATGAAAAAAGGAAAAAAATTTACTTGTGAAAATGATGCCTGACCTGGGGGCTGATAAGGTGGCTACAACGTGGTGCCAATGTTACAGTGTCAGTGTCAGGTCAGATTTAGTTTGTCCTTTTGAAATGTGAATGTCGGTGCTTAAATGACCTACATGGGCAAGCATTGAACGTGTATTTAAGTGGAACTTTGGTGCAGGTTGGTAACGATTTCATCCAGTAACTTTACATAGCAAGAAATGTGGACTGAACTTACTTTGTACACATTGAATGCCAATATCGAGTAGAAACTTGTGATTTTTAAGTAGCAATTGATACACTTTGTGTAGCATTTTGCTCTGCTTTACAAGGGAACTCGTTCATTTCAGGTACAAAAACACCATGTTTTCATGGGTGGGGGTTTTGAACTCTATGATTCTGCAGAAAGTTCCCTGCAGAAAATGCAACAATCTGTCCATGTGCTGAAGAGCAGGCCTGGGCCCAATTTCATGGCTCTGCTTACCGCCGAATTCTGCGCTTACGATCACGATTCCCCGCTTACAGGCAAGCGCCGAATTTATGCGCTAGCCTTGTAAGCCTAGAATGCCTATTAACGTGAAGTACGCACGCGCAGAAGCCCAAATTTGGCGCTAACGCGTGAAATACGCTTGCCGTAAGCACAGAATTCCCTGCTTCCGTAAGCGCCGATTCTGTGCTTACGGTAAGCAGGGCCATAAATTTAGGCCCAGTATACTTCTTTTTGAAAGGGCACAGGCACCAAGGCATTTTCTCCGTGGTAAAGGGCACCCTATGAGGAAATTGTAAATTTTTACTGTAACATTTCAAGGGCACGGAGACAATCCCCTTCATTGCCTCCTTGAAGTATCAGGCCCGGTTGGAAAAAGGTACATTGTAGGATAGAAGTCGGAGATGGAATGACATTGTTTTTTGGCCAGTAACCATTTTCTGCTGAGCATAATTTTGTTGTGCTTAGTTTTAGTGCTTTTCTTTTATAAGAAACTAGGTTCAGTCATTCAGTGCAGAGTCTCCACCCATCACCAACACCATTGCTGTCATAATCTTAAAGCAGATTCACACAGATGTTTAATGGTGGTGGTGTTCGTATTTGTTGTTGTTCACTTAGCTGGCAAATGGTGTGCAGAAAACCTTGAGGGTTGATAACAAAAACAATAACGTGCATTCCTTAATCAGACATTGTAATATCAAACGTGCCAAATTGATTTGTGCACACACTGATTCACAGCTATCGATCTAACTGAGGTCTCGGCCAGAATTTGTAATGGGGGAGGTGTAAAAATCAAACCCTGGAGTTGAACAACAAAGCCTTGGACACAAAGTTGTATGAATACGCTAAAGTCCATTTATATCGACTCGATGGACACGGCAGGGCGTCAGTCTAAGGTGTTGGAGGCACACCTGTTGATAGGGAATTTTTGTGGGTCATTTAACACCAGGTTTGTACTAAGCTTTGGCGATATCGATTTATTTTATTCACGATATATCGCCGACAATATATCGCGATATTCGATATAATCGCGATTAATGAAATTTGACATCATCAGTCTTAAAACTACAAGTGAAAGTTGTAGAAGAGACAGTCCTAGCATAAGAGAGGTGTTCTAATGACCTATTCTTCTGTTTTTACTCCAAACCTATGGGGTGCAAGATGTCTCAGCTAGCAAATACATCGCGATATTTAATCGATATATCGTGATTATCGTATTTAATCGATATATTGCGATATATCGCGATATATCGCGATATTTTGATTAAAACCAAATCCATCCGATATCGAAATCGTGTCCAAATTAATATCGCGATATCGCCCAAGCTTAGTTTGTACTTGACTCTATTGAATGCGGACGGAAGTGTTCAGGATGGCTGTCACTATTACTGATTCTGTTGTGATGTGAATATTATGTAAAATAAAAAAAACTGTTTACTTTTCCCGAGTTGATCAGACTGCATTTTCAAGGCGCATTGAAGTTTATTTTTTATTTTTATAAATCACCACCAGGAGGACCTTAACCAAGGGCAGGCCTGTATATATGTTTTGTTTTTTGAAAGGCGGGGCACCAAAGCATTTCTCCTTGGTAAAGGGCACCCTATTATGATATTGTAAATTTCTACCGGAGCATTTCAAGGACACCGAGGCAATAACCAGGGGGGGGGGGATAGGGCAATCGCCTTCATTGCCTCCGTGAAGTATCAGGCCTGCAAGGGTCGTGAGAGCGTAATGTAGTTAAACCGGACACTTCGAAAGTGAAAATGACCAGATGAATTATTATTTGGGAAAAAAGAAAATGGGTCCGTTTTTCAGTACATCCATTAACAACCTGATTCATATTCCCCTGCAACACCATTTGTCAATTCACTTTGACGCTTCACTCTCCCCTACTCGCAATCATGTACCCACTTATACTACCTCTTACAATCTCACAATAATGATTCCTGAGTGGACAACCTCCCCCCCCCCCTTCCACACCCTCTCAAAAAGTCAAGCCCATCAGCGAGAGGAGTAGAGAGCTGTTACAGTAAATAAATACACCCAGCAGGAGGGCAGCAACTGTTGCTTTGCAGACCGGTCACCTAAGCTGTTACCCCCTACCAACCCCCCCCCCCTTATTGCCAAATGACAACACTCTTTTTTTAGTGCTGCACGCTTCCTGACAAGTGGCCTTGATGGGTTACGTGACCGCCACGACAAGCAGTTGTTGTGAATCTTTAGGGAGTGTGGTTGCTGTCAGAGGTTCTTGTTGCGTGATGGCAAAGAGAGAGAGAGATAGACCCTGGCCGTGTGGCTAGCCGAACAGCGAGAGACCGTGGCCGTGTGGTGGCTAGCCGTATTGACCTGTTTGGTGTGAGACTCCCCCCCCCCCCTAGAATCCATGGGACTACATGGAGATCATCCTCCTTCCCCAATCCTCCAAGGGGGTCGTTATCGCATCAATATTATTGATCACCTCTGTTTAAGTCTTGTATAGGAGAGTGCCAGCTTGACGGTATTTAATGAATTCAAAGGGAAGGCACCAGCTTATGTTTGGTAATTAACTGATCATAGATTGTTTGATCATCGTTTATAAAGACACTCGCGCTACGTATTTCCCGTCTTGAGAATAGAGTACAAAAACAAGAACAAAGATCAAATATGTTGACAATAAAAGTAAATAAAAATTACTGACAGATAAAAGTTTTTTCAAAAGTGAGCGTTTTTTCTTCTTCTAGAAATGAAGAAAACTTACATTGTTGTATTTTCAATATTATGAATATAAAATCATATTCCCTTTTTTAAATTGAAGGTGGCAGGTATGATCAGTTTTCTTCCTTTTGTTCGCAACATTATATTTAATTCACAAATATTCAGTGTATTAAGTGCTCACCAAAAAATTGCAGGGACAGTTTTTGCAAGTTCCAAAAACAAATTTTCAGTTTGTCTTCTTCCTTTTTAAAAATATTATTTGTTGTTAGGCCCTATAAAATTACATGTGTCTCTAAAATTATAGACATTGTATCCCAAAGTCGTAAAAATTGTGATCTATAATCTTTGCCAAAACACAGTCATATACCAAAGAACTTGAGATTCAATTCAAACAATAAACACAAACACACGACCAAGCCTTTGTATGAAGAAATATCTTCATTCCACCCCCCTTCCATCATTCCAGGGCAAAGGCGAAACGAATATAGAACCATTATGGTACCTTCTCCCCCCCCCCCCCCCCCCCCCCATTCATAGAGTCTCACAAAAGTTTCGAAAATCGCCCTCAGTCTAATTTTATTGTGTTGATTTAGTGTTTATTTAATTTCAAAGGGGTCAATTCACAGATTTATCGCAAAAGCAGGCAAGAATTATTCTCCCCTTTTCTCCCCAAAGAGCTCCTCGGGGCACCTCCTTTAGAAACGTAACTCTGATTGTTGAAATGATTTCAATGCAATGAAAACACATTATTTAAACGAAGGGTTCAACTGTCCGTTTTTTGTGTCAACTGTCCTTCCTCAAGGTCATCTTTTCACAAATTTTGATTTGATAATCATAAATTAACATTGAAATATCAGGAAACATAGCCAGGGCTAGTGCATACGTTAGCTTTCTGCACCAGTTTCTGCATTGTGTATTGAAATGGCTTTGAGAAGGTAAATAGAATAAAGTGTTCAATTATTACACCAGCATGTTGGCAGTTTTATCCAAAGTGGTTAAGTACCTGAGACCACCTACATGTAGTGTTCAAACACATGAATTAACGGGCAGGCTTTTATACTAGGCCTAATTCTTTGATTAGAATTTTATTTTAATTACTCTCTAATTATTTTCCTGCAAACAATACACCCAAGTGATGGGCAAAATTTGTATTAAGTTACTGAAGCACAAACAAATTGCTGAACAATTTTCTGCTTAGCAGAAAAGAGCAGGATGCCAGTCAGAAATGATCAATATGAAACAGTGTTTTGGCTGGTAACCTTATTCTGGTAAGCAAATTCTTTTTGTGCCTAAGTACGTAGATCTGTGAAACTGTGCCCTGATGGCTCTCTGGTTTGTGCGCTGCATCACTTTAAAGGAACACAGCGTTTGTAAAAGATGTTTTAAAAGTAGAATACAAATATCCACACAAGTTTGCCACGAAATTGCGTGGTTTTCCTTTTACTGCGTGAACTAACACGGTCGGCCATTTATGGGAGTCAAAACTTTGACTCCCATAAATGGCCGACCGTTTAGTCGACGAGGTAAAAGGAAAACCGTGCAGTTTCGAGGCATGTTTGTGTGGATCACTGTATTCTACTTTAACAACATCTTTCTACCCATATGCATTTGGTTAAAAAAAAAAAACAGTTACAAAAGCTTTTCAAAGACCAACTCGTCCGACCCAAGGCAACGTGTTCCTTTAAGTGCTATACCTCACTGGGTACTGCAGCATTCAAACAATTGCGCAGAAACACATTGGTATCCCATGCTTCTTCACAAAAGTGGACAGTGGCAGTACTAAGGTCTGTTGTATGAGGGTATAATGCACATCATAATACATTTTATGAAACTCATGTTTCATTCAGTGGTTTACCTTCCGTTACTATACACCATCAACACTACTTTTAACTATATCTTTTTTTTTAACACAACCTTTTTCCCCCTTCTCTCTCTACGCTTCCTTCCGGTTTTTTTTTAGCCAGCTATTTATCCTTTTATGTCAGTAATCGATATTGTGTGTTATACTGTATCCCAACCCACGCCTCTCATTCATTGCCATTATAAATTTCATACCTTGGCGAGTCTGCGTTATAGCCTGTGAGAAACCATCACATGCCTAGCTATGTGACAACATTTTCTGGCTGGCACGAGGCATGGCTTTGCGGTCGGTGCGTTTGGCCGAGCCTGGGTTGTGCTGGCGCCGGGTTTGTTATTGATGCAAATTTGATGTCTACGCAACATGAATATAATAACCGCATTGCATCTCTTCATTTTGGAAACGGTGCTTAAAATGATGCCTGCAAAAAACCTTGATTATGTTTGGAATAATATTCCGGACTGTGTGAATATCAATCGGCTTTGAAGGATTTATTGGTACTTTGTTTTACCATATATTTTGTTTTATGTAGTATCCCAGGGTTTTTTTGGTCGAGGATTTAACTGCTGTTGGGGAAAAGTGAAATTAAATTTAATAAGAGTACATCTGTGTTTTTGGAATTATATTATTTCAGATCGGGAAATAATATAATAGAATTGTTTTTTAAGTTCTGGAGGTTGTTAGCCTTTTTTCAGGGGGGATGGAGATGGGAGTCAAAGGTAAAACAAAGCGACAGCGATAGCATCAACACCTGTTTTGCCCAGGGTGAAGATAATTCAGTTATACACACGGGCAGTTTCGGGGATGAATCTTAAATGTATTTATTTGTTTTATTTGTTTTATTTCATTTGGACAAACTTGTGAAACAAATTATTGGGAGTTTAAATTGAAACGAGTTTGATGGAAAATTAATTTACTCTAGTAGTGTGTAATAGATTTGATAGAAATATGAATTTGGACAAATTTTTAGTTTAAATAATCACAGGGCATAGATGAAGACTCTTTGAAATTGCATTTTCTTTTTTTAATGATTGATTATTTATTTTTAAACATTGTTAATGGATGGTAGAACACGTTCAATCAGGGTAAATTTTATTTAACTGTTCGGGGGTAAGCCAGCGTTATGATTACTGCGGCAGAAAAATGCTTGTAAGCAGGGTCCAATTTTATGGAGCAGAAGACGATGCTTAGCATTGGAAAAATCTGCTAGGCAAAAAATAGCAGGGAACCAGTCCCAAAACTAAGAGTGTGATATTTTGCTGGTAACCTATTTCTGCTAAGCAAGGTTCTCCTGGTGCTAAGCAATCTAGGGGATTAACAGTCGTGGATTCCGGTCTTGAAGTGTATATCCGAAGTAGATTTTAACTGTACCTGTATCGTTTCTTTTCACAACGGATTTGAATTGTTGCAGCTTATCCGTCGACAAGTTATTTTGACTTATGCTTTGCTTACGGTTCTAGACCAAGATTATAAAAGGAAAATTCTGCTAGCCTACAGGTGTTACGAAATTGGTTTGTGGAAGTTTAGTACTAATAGATCTTAACATTAACCAGTGGTGTGTTGTCCTTACAATATATGGCAATGAATAAAACAAGAAGCCTTCCAACCTTCCAGAGAAGCCAAACAAGAACTTCTTAGGAAGACATTATCACCACTAAACTCAAGTTACTTTAACTATGCATATCTTCAAGTCTTATTTATTGTTCGTTTTAATAGATGTAAACTTGCATCGGGGATAAAGAACATTCATTTTGGTATTACCCATTCACTGATGTGTGTTAGCAATGTATACTCAGTACTTTCCCGACTTCTGTGAAACGGTTTACCAATAAAAGAAATACCTTGGCTGCCGCTTCCCAGGTTGTATCGCAATTTTGGTGTGATCCCTGGCTACACATCAGCCCTCACTGGCACCCGAACAAATATATTGACAAAATAGGAATACCGCCAACATAAAGCGCAGGCACTTTAATCTGTTGTTCATTGGTTCGAGTCCCACTCTAGCCATTTTTATTTGTTCAACCCCAAATTTGATATAAAAAATTTTAAAAAAGGGGGGGGGGGGGGCTTTCGCCTTCCATTGACAGTGTCCAGGTTTGGTGCAACTCCACCCACCCTGTATTTCCGTGCGCCAGCAATCCCTCACTTTAACCATGGAGGTAGAAATTTTACCTCCATGCTTTAACGTTGTCGAGGAACTTGCCATACACTCTGCAACTGTGTAAGACCTCATAATCCCATACGCTACAGGTTGCAACCATTTAAAATGAGCTCTATAAAATAAACTCTCCTTTGTCTAGGTCACATGTAAACAGGCTACTGCAGTTACGCTAATGACCCTTCTGCCAATGCCATTGTTTGCACTGTAAATGCAGTTTACCGCTAATGGCCGACGCGGTATGTGGCACATCGTACTGCTTGACTCATCAGTTTTAATATTTTATGTCAATTGTATGATCACTCAACTCTGTTGGCTTTCAATAATTGACGACGAGGCTTTGCGGAGGGGATCAGTTTGATATTTTCTGCGCGGTTTACGACTGCTAATTTTAATCCCCTGGAGCCTGGTCGGTCGTTATTTAGTGTGGCCCCTTCATTTGTGGTGGTCCCCCCCCCTCCATTGTTCCAGGCACTATCCCCTGGATAGTTAAAAGAAAAGAAAAATATACTTTTGTTTACAAATTCAATTGTGCGTTATATTGCACTGTAAAGCTTTTATAACCGTCTGAGGCAATCATTCTATTAAAAGGCGCATTTTTTTTCTCTGCTCTTCTGGCTCATGCTTTACATCCTTTTAACTTGCCGTTTTTTTTCTCGCTGAGTCAGTTTGCAGTATTTTGGAATTATAAGACAAAAGATGGTAACACATTTCCCGGGGCACTCTAGCGGGAAATGCAAGCCAACCCTCGCCCCCCCCCCCCTTTTTTGTTAATTATTATTTGTATACAGTAAGTCCACTTGGCAAAAGGAGTGTGTTCAGACATGATTGATGCGGATGTGTTTTGACGATTGCATTTAATATTTGTAAAACAAAATTCCCTCAAAATTTGTTTCCTCTCTGTTTCTTTCTCTCTCTAATAAGGGTTTTGCAGTTTGAAACTAAAATTTTGAAAGCCTTCCTCAAATCTTTGTTGGTGAATTCATTGTCATTTAACAATCCATTCCTAACATTTTTTTTGTTATTTTGTAAGCAAAGCAGTAATAATAGCTAATCAAAATTTGTTTTGTGAAGATTTTTTTTCCCTTTTATGTCACTCTTTCTTTCATATCATACGATCCTTAAAATGATGTTGTTCTCTGTCAATTTTCCAAATTTTCAGAGCCATGCTTCACAGTGCAGTGGGACAAAGGGAACGAAAAAGTTCAAAAAGCATCCCCCATAATGTCTAGACCAGGCTATGTATGACTTTCGTTCTTTGTATTTTTAAAAACCAATTTACTTTTTATCTGCACTTGACTCTTTTTTTTTTTTTTTTCATTTTTTAATTTTGTTGTTTTTACTTGGTTTTTACTTCATTTCAAATTTGCTCTTTTGCTCAACAAATTCTCTCTTCATCGTAGCAAATTGAGTGATTCAGTAATTCTTCCTTTTTTTATTCATTTATTTTGTTTCTTCTTCATTTCATTAAAGTGAGGGGAGAGGAGAACTTCAGGTTGTGCATTCTTCAGAATATTTGATCTCCTTCTTCACATTTTGAAATATTTCTTACCATATTGCATCACAGTCTTTGCTATATAAAAGATTCACTTATATAAGATAGTCTCTGAAATTTAAAGGAACATTGCAGAATTGGTTTTGCTAACAAAACAGTTGCCGGCAGTGTAAAGCACTTTAGTATTCCATCATATACATAAACTGACAAACCTGTAGAAGTTTGAGATCGATCGGCCATCTGGGTCACGAGAGAAGAGAAAAAAACTTATTACAAATTTTGCATTGCATCGATGCCAAAATAAAATGGAATAAAACGCTCATTGAGCGATAAACCCAAAAAGTGAAGTTAGAATATTTATTTCTCATCAAATATGACATTTCAGACATAATCATTTCAAGGGATGTTTTCAACTATCATCATCATTAGACCGTGTAAGTTTATTGTAAATCTGTGATCTTCACGATTTTTGTTTTTTACCAATTCGGTAATGTTCCTTTAAAGTTTTTTGGTTTCATTAGCAAGTTGAAAACCTTCAAGCAAGCAGGGTTCTTTGGGAGTTGGGGGGGGGGGGGGTTCCTTAATCCCAAGTTTCAAAAATCATGAGCAGCTAGAATGAAACAAACACGTTTACGTTTCAACAACTCTGTTCCCATTTGTATCTTTCATTTTCTTGACATCACAAAGATTAATCTGTAAAGGGGTGGTGCATTCAAGTCATTGGTATCCAAGGTTCCCCTAGTATTGTTAAAAACTGGCAGGGGGGGACATTTCTAGTCCGTAGAACATTTTGAGCCCTGTTTTGGATTATGATTTTGAAGGATGGATTTGTCCCTTTCGTTAAGTTCCCAGTATAAAATGTCATCAAACTAACCCATTAGTTTCTTGTATGTTTCAAAATGGCAATAATAGGTAATAATTCAACCGTGAACGTGATTTTGTTTCTGTTATTACGC
Organism: Asterias rubens; assembly: GCF_902459465.1. Lineage (NCBI taxonomy): Eukaryota > Metazoa > Echinodermata > Asteroidea > Forcipulatida > Asteriidae > Asterias > Asterias rubens. Next base: position 8,518,680 of record NC_047070.1, on the reverse strand, counting down.
TTAAAAGTAGTATAGAATAAAATTATATTCTAACCTGTGGTATTAAAACATTGAAGTTCCAAATGGGCATGGTGCTTGTTGCCCTTTAGTTTGGACCACTGTGGAAAGGCATTATTAATGCTGCTCAAATGCAGCTTTTTTTTTCCCAGACTGAAAATCAAGTAAAATATTCAATGCAGAGAATTATTCAAGAAAACTGGGGCGAGATGGAACCCATTTAAGTAGTAGGGCAATATATTCTTAATATACACCCATAATGAGCTGACATTTCTCGGTTGGATCTTTAAATCAAAGGCCGTGCCAGGATTGATGGCTTCGGCAGTTAGCTAGGACCAAAATTATATTGTCCCAAAGCAAGAATGTACTTGATTAAGGATACGGCATCAGTACCGTAAGTCCTCCAAAATCCACCCTCTGGTTTGGATCTGGGTTCAGCCAATGTCCATTAATGCAGGCATGATAACAATCCTACTCTATTCTGATTTCCGATCATTTTGCTCTTGAAAAAAAAAAAAAAAAAAAATATCATCATGCCTGTTTATGGCTCCTTGGCCCAATTTCACAGAACTGCTTTTAAGCAGCTGGAGGTTACCAGCCAAAATATAATGTTTTATTGTTGGTTTGTTTTGGGGGTTTTGCTGGGGGGTGGGGGGGGGGGGGGGAGAGGGGGTTGCGTTGTAGACAAATTTGTCAAGCAATATTTTGTGCTTGGGCAGCTCAATGACATTAAGGACTGGGCATACACTGTACGTATGATGATGAGTGTTAAGTAGGGGGGCGTTAGGGATGGTAGTGGGGGCATTGGTAGGTTGATTTTATTTATTTTATTTTAATTTTTCAGACAAAACGATAAAACAAGCCCAGGCCGTCCAGGGAAGGGCAAAAGTAAAAAACTGTCATCAAAAAAGATGTGCCCTTCCAGACCTACATGTAGCTCATTTCAAACTTATATACAAACTTGTTCCCTTTCGTCATCTCCCGTGTACGCACAAAGACTGAAGACCACGATTGTTACATTGTACGTACTCTGTTAAGTCAGTTATTGGTTGTTACTCAATCAACTGGGTGTCACGGTGTAGTCTCCAATAAGCAGTCTGACACTTCCATCAAATTACAATAATAATTCACCCACAACTGCAATGGAGAAAGTTATTACAGAAAAATAACGGGGTTGTCAACTCCAGGTTTTGTTTTTTCTTCTTGAGCATATTCTAGCCTCTGTTCCTTTTCTCTGGAGTAGTATGCACGTCGAAAGGAGCTGAGGTGTTTTGGTAATGCATAAATAAAATCATTTGGTTCACTCGATCTGTGATTTAAACCAGAAAACAAACACCATGGCAAGTCCGTCTCCTTCTTTTTCGGTTTGTCTTGGAATTTTTCTTAAGCCCAGGCAATATAACACCGAGGCAAAGCGAGATCGCATCCTAAATTACATAGCTTGAGTTTGCTAAACGCAAGCGGGTGATAGTTCATGGATATTCAGGGTTGCTTCTTGAAGGGCTTAACGGCTTGTCTTGTCTCTCTTGAGTGTCTGTTGCGTTTCCTCTTGTGAACGGGGCGCTCTCCACTGACAGTGTCCCACTTCTTGTTGGGGACACTCTCCAAGGACATTAATAACTCAGAAGCAGGGGGGGGGGGGCTCATGAATATTCAGGATTAGGTGGTGGGGGTTGTTGGTGGGGGTCATCACATCTGCTGGAGCCGAATCCACTGTTGAAAGGGTGGAATTTCTCGCGGAGATAACGAAAATAGAAAGGATATTTCTTTATTTCCCAGGAGGGATTACTGTGGTCACTTGAGAAATTGTTCTCTACTTTTTTGTTGTTGTAACTGTAGGTTATACGTTATCTAACTGTTGCTTCAACCAATGAGTTTTTTGGCCGAGTTTAACTTGCTGGGTGTTATTTTGACCTCAATTGGGTATGGTCATCTTTCACTGGTTTTTTTTCAGAATGTGTGACTGAGATTTGGCGGTTAGTAAATACAGCCTGCAAAAGTCACACTTTAATAAGGCTTGTTTTGGCATGTTTTAAAATCACTGGACACTATTGGTAATTGTCAAAGACCAACCAGTCAGTCTGCTCACTTGGTGTATCTCAACATATGTATTAAAAAGAAACTGTGAAAATTTGAACTCAATTGGTCGTCGAAATTGCGAGATAATAATGGAAGAAAAAACACCCTTGATTTTGGGACCTCAAAATTTAGTTCTGAGGTCTGAAAATAAAATTTGTGGGAAATTACTTTTTGTTACCAAGTAAGTTTTTATGCTACAAATTATTTTGAGTAATTACCAATAGTGTCCAGTGCCTTTAAATGTATTTGAAACTTAGGTTTTTGTACCCATCCGCAGGTTCCTCCGAAGTAATATTTGTAGCGTTCAGCCGGGAGTGCTTTTTGACTGGTGTAATTCTTGATTCCAATTCAAGGGGAACGAGGACATGAGTTTATGATTCAAGGCTGTACCTCGTAATCAATGAAGTTATACGTGCCATGGAATACTCACGCTCTATCAAATTATAGATGTCTCCTGAAAAAAATAATGAGTCTGCATGTTAAGTTTTTCGCTGGCCAGGCTTGATAAATGATATAAATGAAAATTGCAATTTTTTTTGATTCAGCCGAGGCATCATTAAGTTGCTGTAAAGGTGCATAGATAAGCATCCCAATGAGATATTGAGTGGAAAATGGGGCGCTGCCTGAAATCCGATATCTCCGGTGCGTTCCTGCTTGCCATTTCACCTCGGGTGATGATGACGGAAAACCGGGGAATTATTATCGCAGTGTCATCTGATGAGATTAAATTTGTCATTAGGTCAGCGGCTCCCCGGGGTCTTGAGGCTGGCTGGTGCGAATGCCAAGTGGACTTGGGGCGGATGGAAGGGGGGTGGTTGAGGCAGGCATACAGCGCGAGGGGGACAGACCAGACCTGCGGGGCATTATAACCTGACGCTAAGGCAGTCTTCGTTTCCATTTAACACCTTTTCATCTGGATGGACGGTTTGAGACACCACGGCTAAAAGTTTGGGGCAGGAAGAGATTTAAATGCGAAAAGAGAAAAGGATAGCGGGGCTTGAGAAGTGAGAAGATCAGTTTGCATTACAGTGGACATAGGAGATAAATCTTCTATAATGAGCATGCCGTGTTCTATTTACATGTGGTTGGTGTGAAAGGAAGACTTCAGCTTGATTTGGAAGTCCTTGTCTTATGGACAGAGCGCTCCCAGGAATTCCATGGCGCTGGAAAGTCTCTTCTAAGGTTATACGTGCTGCTCAGCCTTCAGCTGTAATTTTTTTCGTAGAATCCCTTGAGTGAGAAAAGAAACACCACTTCTAAGAGCAAATTCAGCAGTTTGTATTTGAGTCTGAAGTCGTGACTATAATATGAGATTATGTATTTTTTTTTTTTACAAGAAGCTGTAATGACCTGATGTTTTAACCATAGTAGAAGAGGTTTTTTTTTTCAATTCAAAGCCTTAGACAGAAAGACTTAGACAGAAAGACATTTCGGAAGACCCCAGTAAGCATTTTATGGAAGCTGGTTTTTCTTCATCTCCCTTGGTGTTATTGTTTTCAAAACAAGTTCATGTCACGTTTGCTTGGTTACCTAGTTGTCCACCCTGATCCCCCCTGTTTGTGGAGTTGTTGGTTTGGTTTTGCATCTGCATTCAAATATTTGGGTAAAGGTTCCCTTTTACCACCGAGAACATATTCATAATGTTGGTTCCCATCCCCCCCCCCCCCCCCTCCCTGGCCTGATACTTCAAGGAGGCAACGAAGATGATTGCCTCCATGCCCCCGGTCATTGCCTTGTGCCCTTATAATGCTGCAGTAGAAGTTCCTCATAGGGTGGCCTTTACAAAGAAGAAAAAGGCCTTGGTGCCCTTGCCCTTTCAAAAATGAAGCATACAGGCCTGCCCCCTGATTTATACAGACCTCAGGTTTGACGTGGTTTTGTTCACCCTGTGTGTGTTTGTGTGTGTTGCTCCTGGCTTTATCAATATACCAAGTTCATTTATTGATGCCTTCCTTTGTCACCATAGATGGATGTCTTATTTGCAGTGAGACGTTAAAGCGGCGGATTCTCAAGTGAAATACTCGGTCTTCCTGTTGAATTTATATATGCCAAATGTTTGGTGTTTTGAGAAACTGGTAATCAGACAGAAAAGGCCTCTGTTCATCCTCAACTACCGTAAATAATTGCTGGCCCAGGATGATCGATGATCGACAACTGTTACTGTTTACTAAACATCGGGAGGGGGGAACCGTGAACAAAATGTAGACTGTGCGCGTTGGATGCAGATGCAGTGCTGGCTGCTTGTTTGGGAATGAGAGACTGTTAATACGCTTTTTATGGGGGGGGGGGGGTGAAATACAACATGAATGATGTGTGTTCGTATCTTACGAAAATCATCGAATGGAGAATGTTATCAGATATCAACGGGAGGGAGAGTTATTGTCTGTAAAACAGTGTACGAGACAGGGTGATGTTTTGTGGCGTGTTGTTCACCCCGATGCCATTTTTGTCTGTTCGCAGAGCCGGATTGTATTTCAAATTTATTGATGTTGAAAAAAAAAAAAAAACGGAAATGTTCTTTTCTTGACCTGATGACTTCAGTTTCTTTATATGGCTGATGTTATCTTGTGACTTTCTGCACAGTCAAACAGATTTTTTCTTCCGTAACGTTGCAGACCGTTTTTGTGGGAAGTAAGGCAAATTCTCAGGAAAAAAATATGACACCTTGGTTCTGTGTATTTGATTTGACTGAAGTGTGAACTATTGATGGAGACCACTATTAAAGGGAGATTTTTCTCAAGAAAAAAAAATGAGACCTCGGTTTTTGTGTATATTTTTTTTAGTTGACTTTAATTTGAACTAGTGCGAGCGTCCACATATTAGCTTTTCTACATCCTCAAAGAGGAAACATGACTTGAAACTGCACAATTTGGATTTGTATCCTCTCTCCCAAAAACCACATGGCAGATTTTCCCCTTAAAAGCTCCCTGTCTTTTTCCTTTTTCATCCGATTTCTCATTATGTCTGTTTTCTAATTTGATTCCCTGTTTTTGGAAGGGCTTCTGTTCATCAAATTAAGCCACATGAATTGCAAATTGATATCAAATTAAGGTTTTGTTTTATTAGATGAATGGTTCCTGCAGAGACCATTGTATAATTGCCCCCCCCGGGAGAACATAATTGTGTTTAGTCAGGGTAGGGGGGTCATTTTAAGCCACCTTTTACCTTCAGATATTCCCCTAAAGGGTTTTGACACCTTTTGTAGATCAGGTTTTTGACTATGATATATAAATCCCTACTCACTCGCTGTGAATGAAGATGTATGTAATATAAATTACCTGTTTAAAGCCATTGGACACTTTCGGTAAACAGTATTGTCCAAAGGCCCACACTTCGTGTATCACAACTTATATATAACAAACCTGTAATAATTTAGGCTCAATCGGTCATTGTTGACGGGAGAAAATACAGGAAAACCCACCCCTGTTTCCGCACGTTTCGCCGTGTCATGATATTTTTTAAAATAAATACATAATTCACGACATCGAGAATTGACAATTGCTTTAATGTTTTCTCAAAAAGTAAAGCATTTCATGGAATAATATTTCGAGAGAAGTCTTTCACCATTACCTTCTGTAAACCCTGCAGTAAGTTATTTGTAAATCTGTGATTTTTCTTTTTTCCTGTCCCGAAAGTGTATAATGGCTTTAAGTTTCAGCTTCTTTAGTAATGTCAAGTTTTTGTTTTTGAAGAGTTGCTTAAATACCAGTACTGGTAAATCAGTTGTAGGGCCTACACGCTAGAATAATTTACGAGACATTGTTTAACTAATTTCTCAAAAATGACAGCACCACATCAAGTGTAATATTTTAAGCGGAGCCTTTTACCATCATTATCTTCAAACCCTGTGTTTTGTGTCCTATAAAAAGTACCCAAACCTGTTAAAACCGAAAACAAAACTTTGACAATTACTACTCTTTTTCTTCTTCATATTTCTGTTTTCAGCCGTTGTTTTTTTTCTTACAAACTGTCTACCTTATTATGAATACATCCAAATTGTACCAAATTTTGTTATCCTCTCAATTGTAATTTGTCCTTGATACCATTTTAATAAAATGCCAAATAATCGTAGCACATTCTTGCTCAGTTTTATCTTTAATCTATGTGCCATCTTGTAACGTGACATTTTATCTTAAAACATGATTCTATGTTGACCTTCACTTCCATTTTAACCCACTTCCAACTTTTCTTCCAGTCCAATAATAAGCTAAAATAATAGTATTCAGAAATCATATCTTCTGAAACACATGTTATATTCAGGCATGCAACTCTTCCGCGTTTCCTCAGAATTCCGCGTTTTTTATTTATTTTTTTATTTTTGTTAAAGACTAATATATGCCTGGCATTAACAGTGTACACTACAATCGTGTAAAATAAGCCTAGTACATGCTAAAAATGCACCTAAGAGCATAATAAACCTCAACATTTTCTAGGGTACCATTGTGGGTATCATGTCCCGTGGCGTTTCGGCTGCCTCGCTTCCGCACTTGCGTTGTGCCTTTGAAAATTTTCCTCTTTTATTTTCAACGGGCAGTTGCATGCCTGTATATTGTTGGTTCGTCTCGTGGATCTATGAAATTTAGGAGTGAGTCACAACTCTCCTCCCCCTAAGCACCACCATCCCCCTCCCAAAAAATGTTCAGTCTTTTTTGGTTTCTTTTCTCAATATTCAATTAATTGCATTAACAAAACTGGACTTTCTTTCTCATCTTTTTACAGAGATACTCGTGTAGTACGAGATCCCACAAAAGACAACCGGTCAAAAGGATATGGTTTTGTCTCCTTCGAAAAGGAAGAGGTAGGTGTTTAAGGAAAACCTTTTTTGTAAATCGTACCAAAGTTGTAACAATGCAGCCAAACTGTAACTTGGTGATATTGTTTAGACCTTTGTGCATGTCCTAACTAGGTTTGTGCCACCATTGCTTACATGCAAATATTCAAAGTGTTCTTCTTTTTTCGAATGCATAGTCATCTTCAAACAATGATATTGCCACAATTTTGTAAAATTCCAGCATGATGCAAGTCGTGTCGCGACCATGCAGTCAACACACACTGGACTCAAGCTCTGGTGTTTCTGTTCAGCAGAGTGTGGGTTCGAGTCCCAGTCTTGAAACTTGTGTCCTTGCTTGATTTAACCTCTGGATGGCTGTAAAGCCCCAGGTCCTGTGTGTTGTGTAATGGTAAAATGCATGTAAAAGAACCCAGTACAAGCCAAGGAGTTTGTCCCCACGTTTTCTAGTATGGTTATCTGCAGATTGCGCCACAGCACCTTGTACACCACAAAATGGGTTTCTAAAATTTGAACAGAGCTTTGCATAAAAAATATATATAATGAGCGCTTTGAGATGCCCTCTGGTGTGATATTTTTGTTAAAGCCATCGCATTACGCTAACAGGTTTGTCACAACATCTTAGTTGGAATTGGTGGAAAACACTTGTACAACTCAATTGATATTGACCTGAAACAGATTGGTCAATACACAAAAAGAAGTTCAAACAAAGCTAGTCAGCTACTTGTTGATTGCCGAATGTATAAAGGTTCACAATGGAAGACATCTTTTCCTCGCAGGAAGGTATGAATTTCTATTGCCACTTTACAAAGAGCACTCATAGCAATAGACACTCAACAGCAATTGCTGCTAGTTAGATCCAGGCTCTCGAATCATAATACGAGAGAATGTTCAATCTTAGAAGATAGAGCACCTTAGAATACATGATGAGCAGGAGGCGGACCCCCCCCCCCCACCCCCCCCCCCTCTCCTGCCTCTTATCTCAACCCTCGTGCCTGCTAAGGGCAGGTGCTATCGTGATTATTTTTAACATCCAGCAATCTGCCTGGCTACAGTCTTCCCCAAGCTGCCTTATTTCTTGCATACATGAGTGAGTTTGATGCCGATGTAAATATTTCAGACCTGGTTAATATTAAAGCGGGTCCCATCCAGACGGCAATTTGTTAGCAGCTTGATGTGGTCTTTTTTCGACGACACAAAAAAAATGAGATTACAAAAAATATGCGGCTGTTTTATTACTCTGTACACCGGTTATAACCTTGCAGCAGCGCTGCAGCGTGTCAGACAAAGTTCATAAGTTTAGTCTCATCTGTGAGTCCGCATCTCAAGAGATGGGAACGTCTGATGAGGGCACACATAATTGCCAATTAGTTAAGAATTTGCTGATGTTTATTTACACAATAAATTGAATAGATTGTTTGGGTGTGTTTTTTGGGGGTTTTTTTTCTCTCAGATTAAAAATGTTTGTACGTATATTAAGGATTAGGTCTCATGATTCAAAAACTTTGTCCCACTCATCACTTACAGTAAAAGTACTTGGTGCTTTGTATCCTTTGCAAAAGGCGCGTTATAACTACGGTTATTATTATTACTTTTTTGGGGCAGGGAAAATGTTTTGTATCCTTTGGAAAAGGCGCGTTATAAATATGGTCATTATTATTATTACTCTTTTGGGCAGGGAAAATGTTTGAAGACGCCAGCTATAGCTATAAAAGTCTCAACATATTATTTTCTCTTTCCTTCCAACAGGAGGCCAAGAATGCCATTAAAGGAATGAATGGTCAGTTCTTAGGAGGCAAGGTGATCCGCACAAACTGGGCTTCACGTAAGCCTTCGGAGCAAAAGACAGAAAGTAAGTTTGCAACTCCTCTAACCGCTTTTGCTGTCCCACGATTTCTCAAGTTTTTCCCATCGTCAGGATACACGTCTTGTTACATGTTCAAAGACAGCTTACACATGTAGAAACTAATAGAAGTGCTGCAGAAAGTTCATCCTTTCAAGCTGGCCACAGCAAATGTTCATCTGATGTAACTATTTATAAGTTGGCTACCAGTATCTTAAGAACTTAGAGAAGTACATGTTTTTGTTTTACTTATAAGCCAAAAGCTTGACTTATCTTCAAACAGACGCTGAGCATAAAAAAAAATAGCTTGATCAAAATGTTAAAAAGATAAAAAAAAAAAAATTTTTTTTTCTTTTTTTAAAGATTGGACGTATAAATCTGCAAAAGTATTTGGTTACCTGTTTTTTTGCTAAGCAGAAGTTTCCTGCAATCATCAAATTCACATGAGCTTACCAGCTCAGTAGAATTGGGCTAATAAGAGCAGTGGGTTATATGGGGGGCTTTAGTCTGAGAGACACTGATGAATTGCAGTTAGGATTTCAAATTGATTTCAAATCCGGGAGAATTTCTAACAAACTTGTAAAACGATAGAGTTGGAAGAAAAGTGTTCTCATATTGGAAATTGCCATTGCCATCCAACAGCTGAGCCTGTGTGACTGCGATGAAATTCAGGCCAGATATTTTACGGAGGCAATGAAGGCGATAGCCTCCATGCCCCCCTGGTCATTGCCTTGCTGGTGCCCTTGAAATGCTACAGTAGATATTTACAATAACCAATGGAGAGGCCTTTACTGTGGAGAAAACGCCTTGGTGCCTTTGCCCTTTCAAAAATGAAAAACGACGCATACAGACCCGAAAATTAGTCAGTGAAACACATGCACATTGCGCTAGTTTCCTCTTGCCCTTAATAATATGCTACAGTAGAAATTTATAATTTCCTTCTACGTGTAGGGTGCCCTTTACCATGGAGAAAATTGCCTTGGTGCCCTTACCCCTTCAAAATTGTAAAACATGCATACAATGCGTTAGTTTGGTCTGGCCTTCCCTTAGTAACAAAGTTGATTGGTCACGCATTTAAATCAAGCACAACATTCCATTTGATGTCGCCGGATTTGGGGGGTGTTACGCTACGAATTCAACATTCAGATTGAGACACTCCGGCAGTCAATTCGGCTCCTTGTGGCTTGGCGCTATTGTTCAGAAATGCAAAGCTGTGATGTGGAGAAACTAAGTAGTATGCGCATAAATAGTCGGTGCTCGGCCTCCGGAGTAATGATTAAAATGTTTGTTTGTCGCCAGGGCGCAATTATAAAACAGACGTTATAAATCAAGGATTTGGTAGTTGATTTGTGTTGGTTACATTGTGTTGTTATTATTGAGTCTGTCGAGATTGAGTGCTGACTGCAGGGGGGTTTTCGACGGAGGCTTTGGGATCAACTTTTGCCAAATGAAAACCTTTCCAAATAACTCCATCGCGTTTATCAGTCGTTCATGTACTCTTTGGGTAATTGCAGTTTGCAAATGCTGGTTTGTCGATTAAGCTTGTAAATGCACTTTGTTTTAAAGGCACCAGCCTATCTGGGCGACCTGGCTTTAAAGTTTAAGTATTTATTTACTGAGCATGAAACAATTTTCACAAGCAGAAATTGATAAGTAGACTGAATGTAAACTCATTTTTTTTAATTTTTTTTTTAAGTCGGTCAGTACCCTCCAAATTATTGCTAACCTCGTTCATTTTGTGTATATCATGCTCGATATGTTGCAGAGGGTGAAAAAAACAAATTCCCATACTTGAATACACTATTTTCCTCCCCTTAAAATCCTGTAAAGATTTCTTACAGAAAATTTTGCAAGATAAAAATGTCTAAGGTGGAAATGTAAAACAGAGTTTTCTTAGAGAAGTCTTGCAAGATAGAAATGTCACAACTTAATTTGGCCAATTTTTGTGTAGTGTAAAAATTGACGATTTCTCCCTGCACTCTCCCTATCTCTCTTTCTCTCTACAGCAAAGTCACACGATGAAGTTTATGCTCAAGCTAGTGTCAACAATTGTACAGTATACTGCGGTGGTATTCAAAATGGAATGTCAGGTCAGTAACATGCAGTCAGTGTTTCCACAAAAAGATCTCACTTGGATCGTTAAATAAGTTCATTATGATAAACCTTGGATTGTGAGGTTCGATTTTTTTCTTGAATCAAAATAAATGTAGATGTTATGTAACTGCACTATGTGTAATTTGGGGTTCAAGAAAGAAAATTTGACTACAGCAGGATTTGAACCAATAACCTTCGGTTTAACGTGCCTGTGCTAACTTGATATTAAAGGCAAAGGTGGTAGCTTTTATGACATATTAGCCTTTCTCATGCATCTGAAAGTACACAATTCTTTGCAACAAGGGTGTTTTTCTTTTCGTTATTTTCTTCCAACTTTGATGATCAATTTAGCCCATATGTTCACAGGTTTGTTAGTGTTTGTAATGTACATGTATGTTAAGACTATGGCACACAAAGTGAGGATACTGGTCTTTGACTTTTACTGAAAGTATACCCTACCTTTAAAACATTGAGTTCAAAATATTTTTATTGTTAGCTTTTCTCCTTTTTTCCCTTTCTTTTTTTCCCTTCTTTTTTTCAAATTGTATTTTGAAACAAATTCTCTTTCAACTTTTCTCTCACAACATTTTTCAATTGAGTATTTCCCTTTTGGCACAAAGTGTAGTTTCAATCTGTCAAAATGTTATTGTATCAAGTTATTAAATTTCCATTGATGTTGTTCAGAGAGATATTTCGCTCACGTTCTTTCTTATAATCCTTGGTGCGAAAGACCCACTGGGCAGGAGAGTTTTCACAGCTTCCTTTCATTTTTCACACCTGTGTTTCTGTCCTGTCCAGTGTGTACGCAAAACACTGACATTTTAACGATTGGTTTAATGGGGGAGGGGGGGGGTCACAAGCAATTGAAGTTCCCTTTCTATCCATCTTGTCATTCAGACAAAATATTTTTTTAAATAATCTATAAATATATTTTTTAATATAATTTATGTTAAACCTGTATCGGGAATGCGCCATATTTTTTACCGTGTGAGGGCGCTCTCAAACATACTGGTATCACTTGGGGGGTATATTCTTTCACACCCAAAACAGTTATTGAAAGACTTGAACACATTACCACCACAGACATCATATTCTCATGGACAATAAGATCTTTAAACGAGCTATTATAAGTTACCTCTAAAGCAAACTAAAATTAGGCCATTAAAACTGTGCAGGATGAATCGGGTATACCCTGGAAGTGATAAAAATACTATTGAGAAATCAAGCGTCTGAAAGTACACAACTTCGTGTGACAAGGGTGTTGTTACTTCCAATATTATCTCCCAACTTCAACGACAAATTGAGTTCAGATTTTCACAGGTTTGCTTTTTCATGCATATGTTGTGATACACCAAGTGAGAAGACTGGTCTTTGACAATTACCAAAGGTGTCCAGGGGTGGATTTCACAAAGATTTAGGACTAGTCTTATCTCGAGTTAGGACCAGTTACTCGTCCTAACTTATGTAGGACTATCCATGCAATTTGTATATCTCCTAGGACTAAGTCCTAACTCTTTGTGAAATCTACCCCAGTGTCTTTAAATGGCCGAAGTATTTATCCGTTAGCTTCCTAAGAGCTTCAGCAAGCTCAGGAGAACCCCCTGTAACAAAGACCCCCGGACAATTCCTTGTGGACTCATCGTTTCAATTTGAACTATACGTAATGGAGTCAACATGGTTCTTCTGCAGCAGTCTAGTACAATGTCATTCAAGGCTTGATAAATAATTTAGATTGTACTCTCGCCACTAGAGGGGGGGGGGTAGTCACACACTATGCCGTCCATCGTAATGACGGAGCCTAACCATAATTACACTTCCTACATAATTGAGAATGATGAGGTAAAAAAAAACTGATAACTTCCTGTCATTAACGAGCCCTTGGAAAATAGAAAAAAAATTGTAATGAAATCATACGATGCTTTGAAATTATAACCGCTACTTTGGAGGCGGTAATTAATCTGCACTCTTCAATCACCTCGACATGCATATTTCTGCGTTTTGTTCTGTACAGCCCTTACTGTTGTCATTGTACTCTGTTTAACTCTGTATTAATTTGTCTTGCTTTCTTTTTTCTTTTTTTTGTATTCCTGACAAAACAGAAGAGTTACTACGCCAAAGGTTTAACGAATACGGCACTATACAAGAAGTCAGGCAATTCCCAGAGAAGGGTTATGCATTCATTCGGTAAGTGATTAGTGTGCAGGAATGATCGGTGGTTGGGAAGGGGGGGGGGGACACTGTTATTCAAGCACTGGGGCGACTAATATTTGCGGACCGTTCATGGGCGGCAGGTTCCTGTGTTATGAAGCGGCATTAGAGTGAATTTAGCCATATTGATTACACACAAGCAAAACTCTGCATGTCCATGTGATAGATTTGAATGATTCATCGCTCAGTGAGCCACAAGCATAATGACATCGGCCTCTAAGCCTCTTATTCCATTGTTAACGACAGCAAATTAATTTTCTGCCCTGGAACAGTCAAAAGTGTATTTGTTTCCCTTCTAAACAGCTTGCACGCTGCTGTGTTGCATATTTCCTTCTGAGGGGAGGGGGAAGGGGTTCAGATCTGTGCATTTTTAAGAGCATGCATCAGGGGCCGATTTCATGGCTCTGCTTACCGCCTAATTCCACGCTTACCATGTTTAGGATCACCATTTGCGCTTGCCTGCAAGCGCCAAATTTCTGGGCTACATGTAGCTGTGTAAGCGTAGAATGCCTAGTATTGTGGAGTACGCATGCGCACAAGCTAAAATTCCCTGATAACTTTAGAATGTGGGATCCATAAAGCACCACTTTGTTTGTTGCGGCGTGTGAAATCAGCCCAATTTCATGGTTCTGCTCTACCCTGTTCAAAGAATCTGCACTTACGAAAGCAAGAATTATAGGAATAAAGCGAACGTACAAGTACTCTAGCTAAAGCAAGTGGGTGGAAAAACTCACGTCTACCACGTACGGTCGCTAGAAAAAGAAGGACGTATTTGGCGAAGCTACTGCGTAGCATGCTGGGTGGGCGCGAGAGGGCGCCCTCTGGTTGTCAATTTTTCTAGCGAATTAGCCTGTCGGCTATGAAATATGCATAAGTAGTGGCTATTTGGGTAAGTATCAATCATAGACTCGTCCCACACTATTGTGGGGGGGGATTTAATAATACTGTCAAGCATGTATCACAGGTTATCAGGGAATACGCTTGCAGTAAGCACAGAAGGTGCTTTGTCAAGTAAGCAGTGCAATGATCTGGAAAGGGTGCAAAAGCGCGCATGCAGAATTATTCTTGGCAATGACTACGTGCGCTACTCAGACGCTCTACAATTGTGCAGTATTGAAACACTGGTATGCCGTCGTAACCACTTGTGCCAATCTTTTGCCAAAACTCTCCCTTCATCAGTCCTAAAGCGCCTCTTGCCAAAGAGGTATGATAGTGGGTACCAACTTAGGAACTCCGGACTTCTGGGTCAGTTTAAATGCCGAACAGAGCGCTATAGAAAGAGCCCTCTCCCTCACCTCACACGCCTTTTTAACAACTGAATTGCAATAGAATGCAGCTTTTTATGCGCCCTTTGACTGTGCCAGCAATATTTTTTTATCCAGGTTTTTTTTTCCCCCGCAACTTTCAGAACAATTTATTTTATACATTGTAAATATTTGTCTCTCCTTAATCAATTATTTCTTAAATAATGTGAAATAGTGTGTTTTTTCTTATTTTTTAATCTCTGTATATTTTCCTGTAATTCGACCTCCGGTCGCCATGGGAATTTGTTTTTAAAATAATAAACCAATTATGAATGAATGAATGAAAAAGAAACTAGTGTAGCTTACATGTAGTTGTCATTGTACTTTCTCTTATGGGGACTGTATACGACCAGCGAATTGTGATTTAATGCTGCTTTTGCATACATCTGTTGTAGTCTTGTTTTTCGTTGTTAGTGTGACAATGAGTCCTTTGAAAAACTTATTACCATTCATAGAGCTACTTAAGCACAAATATAGCTTAGCACAATTACCAAACATGGTTACCAACTAAACTACCATGTCACTAACACAATTTTAGACTGGTATCCTGCTCATTTCTACTTAGCAGACAATTGTTAGGCAATACTTCTGCTTGAGCAGTTCTATGAAATTGGACTCAAGATTGGAGAGAATGCTCTTGGCCTGTCCCATTACGATGACCTGGGGCCAGTTTCACAGTGCTGCTCATCGTGGAATTCGCTCAATACGCCTCGTGCAAATTATTTGACATGGGGTGCTATAAGCACAGAATTCCACGTTGAGCAATGCCGCAAGATTTGCTACATGTAGCTTTAAATTGTGGCTATAGTATGGGTTCAATCATTGGTTATAAGGCTGGTTCATACATCCTGCAAATGTTTCATGCGAAGCAAATTAAACGTTACAGCTCTGTTTTGCTGTGATTGTTTTGCAGTTGTTCACCCCAGCTGACGGGAACACGGCTTTTGTTTACTCTAAACTGACTACCCTTGTCTCCATTGCAGGTTTTTATCTCATGAAGAAGCCACAAGAGCAATCGTTGGTGTCCACGGTCATCTGGTAGGAAACTACAAAGTTAAATGTTCGTGGGGGAAAGAAACACAATCAGATCCTGCTGCTCATGCTCAGGTAAGCAGTCAGCCGAGGCAAATCAAGTTGGTAGAATTTTGAAATAATCTGATAGGGATAATTCAAGTGTACTTAGTATACAAATTTTGACTGCTTCGAGAGCTATGGTTAAAACTATGACTCCTGAGGTGATCCCCGGAGCGTTCTATTTTCCCGAGGCGGTTAAAACTATGACTCCCGAGGTGATCCCCGGAGCGCTCTGTTTTCCCGAGGCGAAGCCGAGGGAAAATAGAACGCTACGGGGATCACCGAGGGAGTCATAGTTTTAAGCATTGCACGAGTAAAAGCAGTCAATATTGGTTTTATAACACCCCAAACATTTCTAAATACTGTACTATGTATTAAGTTACAGACCTGAATGCTACAATCCACGGACGACGCGAATACAGATTGCAAAAACTTTTACTTTGCGGCATGTAGAGTGTCGTGCAATCCGAAATGGTTACAGACTATTAATTTATAATCCTCGTACACGCAACGAACGTCTGGGTAGTGCATGCCGTGTGCAAGTCTTCGGACTATAGCGCACTGCAAACCGACGCACGTTCACACGGCCGTCGTCTAGCAAAACTACGACATGTCATGTGACGCGCTCTAAACCAATGAGCAGGCAGAATACTTGTAAGGGGTGTTATAATAGTCTTTACTGTCTGGTTTTGTTATCAACTTTTGATATGAAGAAATAGGGCATAGCAAAACTTATTCTGCTGTAATTTTTGGAAACTTTTCAATAGCACTCCGCACTAATGACGTCTGTTTTGCTCAAACCACCCGTCTGTCAGACAAGCATTCCACTACTTTATCGATCACGCCATCATCAACGCGTCACATGGCACTTGTAGCAGTAGTGTAACACAAGTAAACATGAAATGTGGACACGTATGCGCGCATATGTTAGTGAAATTTCGAACTTTTACCTGAGATCCGTTGTTTAGTGTTTTTCGTCTGTACTTTTTTAATCAAGGCCAGTTTTGATTTCCCCAGTGTGGGATAATAAAGTTCTTATCTTATCTCATCTTACATGTACATGTATCTTAGATATTCGAAGCTCATTGAATATCAAACTCTTGTCAAAGTTGAGAGAGGAAAAAGAATTGGCAGTGGACATCAAACAAGGGGTCAATAAAACCATTCAAATTTTTTTGTAAAGGGGTTTTTCTTTCTTTTTTGGCACCTTTTGTGATGCTTTAAAAGATATTAATATTTGGGGTTTTGAGTTAAAAAAAAAACAATTTGTGAGGGTGTTTTATTAAATAATTATCGTCATGGGCAATAGCGTTTTTCATTACCCTATATTTGTCTATGGTGTAAAAAAAATTAATATACATGAAACAGGAATCGATTGTCTGAACCGACATTGCAATGTTGGTACCCACCCCCCCCCACCCCCCCAAACCCACCACACTGTCCTGTCTACTGATAATGATCTTGATATGAAAGCGCAGTGGGTAAACAAGTTCGCCACTTCAACACTTTTCAGTTCAGTGAAAGGGCAAACTGTAAAATTTGTATTTGGTCTTATTGTCACTGTAGTGACAACCTCAAAAAATTGGGAACTGAGCGATTGAGGTGTTTACTTCCAGCTTGAGCATGAAGCTTGAACTAATCCCTCGCCGGTCTAAATTGAACTAGTCGACCATTTTATGTGATCCCTTTTTTTGTCGCTTTCCCCCCCCCCCTTCTCCTTGTGTCTGTCCCGCCATTCCCACTCGGTGATACACTTCTGAAGATGGAGGCAGGTCCCCTCCTTGGCACATACGGCGTAGGCTAGGCTGGCCAATTTGATTGGGAGGTGTGAAAGACTGTTGCGACCCATTCAATTCCCCGGTGGGTCACTGCTCCAGCGAAGGTGTCGATGCCACTTCGGGAGAAACACAGTGTGGCGATCCTGAGGCCGATTCAAGGCGATTGATTCTTGTGCAATCCAAACAGAGAAGGCAATTACCCAATTTCACAGTCGCCATACTGTTCCTTCCATTCCTTGTCGTATTAACTCTCTTGTTGTTTTGGGCCGCTATGGACGAAGAGAATTTCTTCAAGCATGTATGTTTTTTTATATATGGTAAATCGATGGATTGAATTCTTATATCGTAGAAATAAACCTCAAAATAGATCGTCGCGGAGACATGATAAGCGGTAGCTGATGAAAGACTAGGCCATGGATGAGATACTGGTGATCTTGCCGTAATGTTTGACTGATCTCTTCAGTGATGCGTTTTAGCGGTGCCGTAGCTATACATATACAACCCAACACTCTCTACACTGGTAATTTGCAACCATTGGTAACTGCTTTTCACGGTACCCGGGCCGTTCGTACCACGCCTGACCGGTTCACTTCTTCCCCCCCTGCCTATGCGGAGTCAAGCGAACTAAATACTGATAGACATAAATGGGGGACATGCTGCACAAAAAAGTACAGTGGTCCTAAAACGCGGTCTACATGGGGAGGAGGAGAAGGGGAAAAAAACAGGGCAAGGAATTCTGACTCGCCTTACTGCATGGTTACTTTGACAATCTCCTTACGTCGAATGAAATTTCCATTTTGTACCCTCTATCCATTCTGTCTTGTGTACTTCCATTTTGTTGTGTTTCTTGTTTGTTTTGTCATTTTATTTCTTCTCCGCCTAAGGTTGGTGTTATTTTCCCACCTCTCCTTTTGTTATTGACACAACCACAGTGTACTTTTTTTAACACAATGACGACATTGTTAATCATTGAAATTGGCTCAGCTTTGTCAACCAGTCAGCAAGAGTGGATTGTTTAATAATTTCAACTCAATCAATTTGAATTTTTTTACAAATTACTCCTTGCCTTTTGATGTGTTTGGCTCATTTGATTTGGATTATAAACCGATTTTATACAAACACTCAAAAGTCCATTGTACTCCTCGTTTTGGAATTTTTCAGTTTTGAAAGTAAAGTCTGCTTTTAAAGCATCGTACACTATTGGTAATTACTCCAAATAGTTTTTAGCATAAAACCTTTCTTGGTAACGAGTAATGGGGAGAGTTTGATAGTGAGAAACGGCTCCCTCTGAAGTAATGTAGTTTTCGCGAAAGAAGTAATTTTCAAAGAATTTGATTTCAAGACCTCTGATTTAGAATTTGAGGACTCGAAATCAAGCATCTGAAAGCACCCAACTTCGTGTGACAAGGGTGCTTTTTTCTTTCATTATTATCTCGCAACTTCGATAACCGATTGAGCTCAAATTTTCACAGGTTTGTTATTTTGTGCATATGTTGAGATACACAAACTGTGAAGGCTAGTCGTTGACAATTACCAATAGTGTCCAGTGTCTTTAACTGTTGGAAAAATGTTTCCATCTTTTAAGTTAAACTCATGAACTTATGAATAACATTGAGAACACTTCAGTGGTTTTCAACCCTTTGTTCATAAAATAGAAAGAAAAAAAATATCTACTCATGATTCGTGTGTGCAACTTTTCCTTATATCAGTTGAATTCCCACTTTTTATTCTCATTTGTGCCATTCGAGTAAAACCATTGACAAAATCATTGGAATTTTGAAATGTCCCCCTTTTTTTTGATGAACTTAAAGTTGCATGTGCTCCCCTACTCTTCTCAATATTGAATAATCACACCTCTGTTTCATGCCCCCCCTCCCCCAATGTACCTTTGTTCCTTATTGACACAGCGATCGTTAATTGATATACTACATGTATGACTAACCATAGAGATAACTGCTACATCAGTAGTTTTCAAACGGTTGTTCATAAAATAGACAACAACATCAATGTGTACCCTCTTAGTAGTATTAAATAATCACACCCCTGCTTCCATAAACCCAAACCCAGTACTTTCGGTCATCATTGACACAGCGATTGTTAATTGATATTATAAGTTACATTGAGAAACTGCTACATCAGTGGTTTTCAAATGAGCAAAATGTGTCCGCATGATTGGGGCTATATGCACCTCAACATGATGGGCTCCCCTCCACCTCTCCGTATTGAATAATCACACCCCTGTTTCCATAAACCCCCTCTGGAGAGGATTCTCTCCTTCGGCTTCACCCCCCCCCCTTTCCTTCCCCACTTTACTATCCCTGTTCGCCCAGTCATTGGCCGGTTGCGCACAGTGACAGCTGATGACCCTTAGCAGGGTGTCAGAGCAAATAAGAGCGACTTGTTTCTGGAACCGCCATGCAGCGTCCCACACCTGCGCCGCCTCACACATGTGCGGAGACCGGGGTATCGTCATACGTTACTGATTAGCATTGTCTAGGGACATTACTAATTGGGATGTTAATTCTAGCATGGCAGGCAAAAATCATGCAATGCTTACATATTTGTTTTAGGCCCTGCTCTCTCCAAGGCTTGTACGGGACAAACTTCTTTACTTCCTCTGATATTATAATTAATTTTGTTGTCAAGGTTTGGCATCTAAAGGCAATGGACACCTTTGGTAATTGTCAAAGACCAAGTCTTCTCACTTGGTGTGTCTAAACACAAGTAAAAAATAGCAAACCTGTGAGAATAGTTGAAGAAAAAAAAACCCTTGTCGAACACATTGTGTGCTTTTTAAATGCTTGAAAATTGAGACCTCAGGAGTCAGCTGAGGTCTGGAACTCAATTCAAATATTTTAATTAGATTTTGCTCTCTCAAAAACTACGCTACTTCAGAGGGAGCCGTTTCTCACAATGTTTTATACTATCACTAGCTCTCCATTGCTTGTTACCAAGTAAGCTTTTATGCTAACAATGGGAGACTTTCTGGGACGATAGAGGGCAGCAGACTTACCGGGTAAATCCATTGTTCTCAGAATTATGCGCATGTTCAGAACTACGTAAACAATGGGAATTTACCCGGTATGTCTGCTGCCGCCTAGCGTTGGAAAGTCTCCTATTATTTTAAACAATTACCAATAGCGTCCACCGCTTTAAGGCTTCCATCATTACAATGGCCAAATAAAAAATGGCTCTTTAATATATTTCCCTAGAAGGGTTATTTGTATGAGTATAAGAATAATAGGAGACTTTCCAACGCTAGGTGGCAGCAGACATACCGGGTAAATTTCCATTGTTTACGTAGTTCTGAACATGCGCATAATTCTGAGAACAATGGATTTACCCGGTAAGTCTGCTGCCCTCTATCGTCCCAGAAAGTCTCCCATTGAGGGCTATCATAATCATGCACAACAATAATCCTTTCTTTTTACCAATCCATTGCTCTTTTTATGACCTTTCCTTGTGAATTTACATCGACTTCAGTTGAGACCCCCATGCTGTTATCGTTGCCAATTAATATGTGCCGCTACCGGAGAGCATTAGTCATCGCATAAATTAATTGTGCCATTAGCCCTACTGGATGCAGTGGTTGTGTTTGCCGATATGACAGGCCCAATTTGATATGTGTACTTTCTTATCACATTGACATTCAAAGACTAATTTCACATGATTTTAGAGACTACGAGAGACTAGTTTTGCATCATCTTGCGTGAGAAGGAGCGCGCTCACTCATTGTCATGTAGAGTTATTGATGTTCTTTTCTTTTCCCTCCCTCCCCCTTATTTTTTTTTTATTGAAAAACAACAAGAAAATGAATGTACGTTTGTCTGTTTTTGGATCTTGAGTTTAATCTGTCGTCCCGGTCTGTGCAAATTAATTGTTTGTGTTTTTAATAGCATTGCTAAGGCAATTTACAAAGAGTCTTTTATTTGGAAATAAATGTTTAGTTGAATTGAATTTAATTTAAAATTTATGTGATTTTACTGGTTAACCAGCAAACATTGCAGTTATGACTTTATAAAAAAAATGAAGAACACCGGGGGCCCAATTTCATAAAGCGGTTAGGCAGAACAAATTTATGAACAGATTTCTGCTTAGCAAAAATCTGCAGAACACCCGTCAACAAGGGTTCATGTTACAAAGCATTTTAGCTGCTTATTTTAATCTAGTAAGCGTAGTATTCTTAAACATATCTGAATACTTGACTAAGTTCATTGCTGCAATAGCAATGTAATGCTATAAGCAAAGTCCCTTTAAAGACAGCGGACACGATTGGTAATTGTCAAAGACCAGTCTTCACACTTGGTGGATCTTAACATATGCATAAAATAACAAGCCTGTGAAAATTTGAGCTTGATTGGTCGTCGGAGTTCCGAGATAACTAGGAAAGAAAAAAAACACCCTTGTCACACGAAGTTGTGTGCTTTTAGATGCTTGATTTCAAGACCTCAAATTCTAAACTTGAGGTCTTGAAATCAAATTCGTGGAAAATTACTTCTTTCTCGAAAACTACGTAACTTCAGAGGGAGCCATTTCTCACAATGTTTTATACCATCAACCTCTCCCCATTACTTGTTACCAAGTAAGGTTTTATGCTAATAATTATTTTGAGTAATTACCAATAGTGTCCACTGCCTTTAATCTGCAGGGGAAAAGAGACAAGTCTTTTTTTATAATTGCTTGTACTTCCGTGTGTATCACGTCAATTATGATAATGACAAGATTCCTTCCCACCAATTTTCCTGCTTGAATACAACAGCCATCCTTTTTTAGTTTCTTATTATCGAACTGCGGAAATCCATTTGGTCCCATTTTGAATTGCTTCAGGGCAATTACTCACTTCATACAGTTACAACAAATGACCATTATCCGATGATCGCAATTTAGCAGTGGTTGCATTCAACCACTTTCTCTGATCCCTTAGTGTACTTTCTAGTCAGCTTGACGATATCTGTAGGAGGTACAATTGATCAAATTGTCTGGGTTAACTATCTTTTTTTATGTATTTGGGGTTTACTTCAGGCCTGTATGCTGCATCTTTGAAAGGGCAAGGGCACCAAGGAACTTTCTCCTTGGTAAAGGGCACCATATGAGGAAATTATAAATTTCTACTGGCTGACTAGAGAATTTGAAGGGCACCAAGGCAATCACCAGGCGGCATGGTGGCGATCGCATTTGTTGCCTCCTTGAAGTGTCAGGCCTGGTGCATGTACTTTCCCCGATATTTAACCTCACATCCACTTGTAAAAATGGGCAAAACAAAGAGCAAGTTCGAGTGTGCAGCACAGTTAACTAAAGGTTGACTATTTTGACTCGTAACCAGGCTGGTCCACCATTGGTAGGTTGACTGCTGTGTTTCTACCATTTGGGACCAGCCTCATGACCATGGTTTTCTTCCACCAGCACACATGAACTGAGCGAGTTCAAACAGCATCAGTATTTGCACCCCGTGTCTCCTGAAGACGAGCAGAGTATACTGTTTGAAACATCAAGACCACACCGGCTCTTTGCAGAGCTAACACTCCAACAAAGGAGACTTATAACATGGTTGTACCCGCAAGTTTACTTTTTGTGTATAGCTTCTTCCTATCTCATGTCTTGTTTTTCTTGACTACAGCAGCAGCAACAGCAGCAGTATGCATATCAGAGCTTTGCCTACCCGCAGCAGGCCGCCCAGCAGACACAGCAGGCTGGACAGCCCTTTGTGCAGTATTTCAACCAGCAGTTTCCAACCAGCCAACAGCAGCAGTATCTGCAGATGACGCCCTCAACTCAAGCAACCTATTACTACAATTACCCGCAGTAAGTTATTAAGTTGCATATATCGTCACTGTTTTCACGAAGGGTAAATTTAGCCAAAGCAGTCAAACTTTCAGGTTTGGAGAAAACTGCATTTGAAGTAATAATGTTTTTGGAATCATTGTTTCGGAAACTGTTTGCAAATAAAACGTTGACATTTTTCCGAGCATGAAAGTGGAGATCCTAAAACATGCAAATATGGGGTGGTGTGGGATGGGGATATACTGTAGTTCAAATCTTTGTGATTTAAAACAATTGCTGTGTTAATTTGTTTGTACATGTTAAGTCTTATCAAACTGTAGGAATCGTTTTCTTTTTAGAGAATAATAATAACTGTATGTAGAAAGCACCAAAATGCCTAAGGATACAAGGCGCTGAAAAAAAAAAAACTGAAAAAAAAAAAGGACAGTACAAGGACCCTGTCAAGGGAGCAGGGTTTCGCCTCAGTTGGGAGTAAACAAAAACTATTCTAACATATTTCTAACTTTTTATTATGTAGGGCTGCAGGTGTGGTTATGCCAGGGCAATATGTGCAAGGTCAATTCCCCCAGGGCCAAGGGGTACAACAGAGTCAGTACGCCCAGCCGACACAGCCAATATCTGCCCTCGGTCAGGGCATGGCTCCGAGTAGGGGTCTAATGACGCCCAACTCAACCCAAGGGAACTATATGCACTCTGGCTTCCCAACCCAATAGAGGGAAAGCATCATGGTGATGAGGGGCAGGCTTCCCCTCATCCTTCACCAATCCCCCCCCCCCTCAAGGATCAGGAACTTTTGATATTGGACATCGGTAGGTCTCTGAGCTCCGTTTGTAGTCGGAGAACCTACAAAAGTGGAATCGTCACACGGACTTCACAAGTAGTTTTTCTTTTCTTTTTTTTTCTGGTTATTTTTTTTCTCGTTCGCATGTGTGGGAAGTGTCAATGGTGTTGAGAATTTCGTTTGTGCCAATGGTACTTGTGCAAAATGGAACTGGACAATAACTGTTTTGTACAACAAAAAAAAGGGCGGGTTGACGTCCATGTGATATGATTCACGCGATCCGAAATCATGTGATGTGTCGGATAGTGAAGGAAAAACTCCTTGTTTGGCTCAGCCTCTCTGAGGTCGCGTCTTGATTGGTCAAAGATCATCCAGTCTGCAGTTCCCGCCTCACTGATTGGCTGTTTCTAGGATACCAAGCTGGTGGTGCTCAACCAATAGTAGTCCAAGAGTAACTCCGCATTGGCTGAAAGCAATGCCGCACAGTGTGCACGGCGGCAGTGCACGCTTCCATCAAGAAGGTTTGGAGCGATCAGGAGAGGAAATATTGTATAAAAATAAATGACTTTATTATTAGAGTATTAAGAAGAATAAAAAAAATAATTAAATAAATAAGAAAAGAAAAAAAAGGAAAAAAAAAAAAGGATAGCGTCAATGTGGGTGGTGGGTGTATTAGTAGTATGGGTGAAAAAAATGCTGTCTCTGCATTTTTGATATATATATGTGTACAAACATGTTTTCGATACTATGGGATTATATTACCAAATGGGGTCTACATATATCAAGTTATATTGTATAGGGTTGGGCATGGTTTATGGTCACCCTTGGACACTGTACTTCTGTTTCATGAACATTCCTAGAATGCAGCTGATATCGGCAGGCATCCTTGCCAGAAAAAAAAAAACTACTGAATTTGGGGATGTGTTTTATTTCTTTGTTTTCAGTTGGTAGTACTACATGTTGTTGTTGAGGCCGTCACACTGCAATATTTGATTATGTTATGACCAAGTCGGAGAATAGTGGGTTTCGTGGTACTAGGAGCTCCCTCTAGTGGTGTGTAGAAATCTGCATATAACCCTCTCTATTTTGTTCTCATCGTGGTCCCGAACTATAAGGTTTCATCAGATACCCTGACTGTAAGGCAGAACGGCTTCTGACCAATCAAGTCATTATACCACATAATACTCAACATCTAACGAACTCATTAGCTTCTTGTTAATGAGGTTACCGAACCCTTGATATTTGAGGATACTTTCGAAAGGAAACAAAAAAACAAAACAAAAATGGAATCAAAAAAGGTACAAGAAACTCAAACTGTACTTGGGCAAAAATTTGTTCTGCCCACTTACGTTACGTACATACGAGTTTTAAATTGTCAAACAATGTATCTTGATTAAAACAGCCCGACTTGCACACAAAACAAGTGCTGAGGATTGTCGCTCAAGATTGCATAAGAGATTTTTTTCTTTGCAAGATACAAATTTTGCAGTTTTGCACTGATGTGACGGCAGTACCCTCTTTCAATTGTATCTTGATTACAAGAGCCCCGTGTGCACAGAAAACAATCACTGAGGAATGTCGCTTTCGCATAGAACATTTTTATGAATTATACAAATATGACAGTTTTGCACTGATGTGACGGCAGTACCCTACCTACTAAGATTCTTCAATTTATCTCTCTCTGTGAGTAAAATATTAGATTTCGTCCAGATTTGTCCATATGGAGATAAGACTTGCAGTGAAAAACAAGCCAGTGCTATTTTTGTGGTGACCCTTTTTCGTATGCTTTTCCTCTGGGGGACATGACCCAAAACGGCCAAGATGTGAAGATATCTAAGGGCCTTCTCGCTCCATCTTTGTCATCACGCCCATAGGGGAGGGATTGCTAAATGAATTCCAATGCAACCAAGTTGAGACCTCCTTAAGTGTTTCTAAACAAAATCTCAGCTCTGGCTGAGAGTGGCTTAGGCTTTGGGCTCCTATTGGCTGATACGTCTCACTTTCTGCATCTGCAATTTTAGACGCCTCAAGGTTATGACCCAACGAAAAAAAGAAGAGAGTTATAGCGCAGTATTTCACCTACCACTAAGGTTGCTCCTATATTAACTAAGCTAAACATAGTGAAGTACAGTGGCCTCGAGTGACCAATGTTTCTGTTAATTAAGTGCGCTGTCCGAACCCCAGTTGTGTCTGTTCAATCATAATACTTATATCCATAGGCATTGTAACAAGAAAAAAGTATTGTATTGGCCTCATTGATATGTGCATTCGTATTGTGTCACAATTACCAAAAAAAAATGTATATAATAAATCGCCTACCTACTCAGACATGAAGTGAACCGGAGAACCCCGTGATTAAAGCAATTTAGAACCAGGGGCCACTTTTTATTTGCGCTACATCTGCTGTGCTCTGTAGCCGAGGGGAGATGAATGTACCATGAGTTTATAACATCATCAATTACATGTGACACCAGAATCATATTTACCCATGTTGGTTGGGTGTGTTTTCTGTGTGTGTTGGCACATCACAAGTATCTCAACTGTTGCGTGTACGATCGTTTCGGCTACTCTTTTGAAATGAAACGGCGATCTGGTGAAGAAATTAAATTCCTAGTCGTGCATTTTGAAACTACCCATCTCCTGGAGATATTAAATATGATACTTTATCAGGCGTATTGCTTACATTATGTGTTGGTAAACTGTTGAAGGGAACAGAATTTCAGAGGTATTATATACAGATGATAATGGTGCACAGCGGGCATCTGCCTACATATTTTGTTGTTTGAAGCATTCACTGTACACTGGTTGTTGTTCTGATTCAATTGCTCCGGTGATCTACAGTTTTGTATCATAATATGAAAAAAAACACTAGTAGAACATACATTATGTATATCCATCTGGTGGATGCTAAAGTTCTGTATAATCTAAAGAGGGGAAAACTCATTTTAAAGAATGCTATAATTTTGTAGAGTAAACGAACGAGACTTCAGGAAGATTTTTTGGAAAGTCCTTTTTTTTTTTTTGTACGATGAGACAGCTGATAGGGTCTCTCAGGAGAAATATGTATGCATCAATTCAGTGCCTTGTTTTCATTTTCTTCGCCATCTTGGTGACTTTCTTAGTTCATAAAAGGTGCAGACATCACTGCTCTACTAAATGGACCTATCTCATGTTTACCTCACAAACAATGCTGCGAGTTAACCACAAAAGCATGTCATAGGGTTTATGGGGGCGGCCATCTTTACTTTATTCACCCTGCTGGGCGGCCATCTTGGTTTTTTGTTATCCTCGCGGGGGCGGCCATCTTGACTGAGTTCCTTATTTTCAAACCTGTGTTGACAAAACCGAGGCTTGGCCAAAAAAGAGCCTGGTGCTGTGTGTCCGTTGAGAGATAACCTTGCTTGCTGAGAGGGGAATGTGACCAAGGTAACCACGTCACGGTGGAAGTCTTAGATAGTAGCTCCAGTTTTGGACAGAAAACAAATGTTGCAGTATTATAATCAATGAAAGTGTCTATAATTAGAAAGAGGTTTGTAGTTGAACCGTGAACATATCCTCAATGAGTTGTTAAACTATTGCGGATAAGTTTTGGAAGATATTTGTATCTGATTATATTTCAGACCTCCTTGGTGTTGTATTAGAGATACGGCCTAACATAAATTCCTGAAGTGTAAAAGGTAAACGCTTAGGTTTGAAGATGACGTTGATTGCAATGAGCCCATCGGTATTAAAGAAGTACTGCCATTATGAATTTATAGTTGGGGTTACCCGTTTTCCCCAGCCCGCTCCTTGAAGAAGACCACCTGAATTCAAACCATGTTCTTGTTACAATGCCCATTGTAGATACCCTTAGGTTGACGCCCCCCATGTTGCCATGATTGTACTATCCAGTAGAATGTAGAAATTAATTTTCGAGAAAACAAATTCTAGCTTATTATGTTCATCGAACCACTGTAAAATAAGATCAAACTAAAACGTATGGTTTGGGGAAATAACGTAAACTATTGTTTAGACAAATTGCATTGTAAATAATGTGCAGTAAACAAAACAAAAAAAACTATTCCAGCTGTGATCGTTTTTAATTCCATCATTTAAAACACTTTCATAAGTAAAGTGAATGTTATTATTTTATTTCTTTATTTGTCAGTATGATTCCCGGTCCTCAGTTTGTACACCGCTGGAGGTTTGACAGAGTGAAAGACATGGTTTTGTCTGTAGTTTTTAGGCCACAATATTTGTCCTGTTACTGGTATTCTTTGAGATGATGTGTCCCCCCCCCCCCTTCCAAAAACTTGTAATGTAGATAACAGTTCTCAGGAATACCTGTGTTAAACATCAGGGGTGGATTTCACAAAGAGTTAGGACTAGTCTTATCTCGAGTTAGGACAAGTTACTCATCCTAACTTAGGACTAGCTTTAAATTTGTAATATCTCATAAGACTAGTCCTAAAGTTAGGACTAGTCCTAAGTTCCTTGTGAAATCGACCACAGCAAAACAAATCAAGAGACTTTAATGCTGCAGTAGGGCACCCTTTCGCTGATACTAAATGCCGATTGACCCATACAAGTCCAAATTTGATGAAGCTGGTAAGAAGAAAATACTTCTTGACAAATTTCTTTGTTAAGCAAAAATTAAGTGGGGTACCAGTCACAGCAATCTTACTTTATGGTAAGTTTGGCTGGTAATCTGTTTCATGGTTTAGCACTATTTTCCTGTGCCAGTTTTTGTGCGGTTTTCATCCTTTTACCTCTCAGATGACGACAAGGTGATGTCAGTGCATAAGGGTCCATTGCAAGCATTCTGTTGATGTTTTTCAGTAACGATCGTCATCGATGATTGAAGGATTCACTTTGAGATGTAGGTCCTTTTTTTAATCAACGGCTTTGGAGTTGGCTCAGGCTTTCTAGGCCTCAGTTGTTTTGACTGTGCGTTCAGGGATTCAGTGCTATGCGTTCAGAGCAGAGAACGGAGCCTGAATCCAAAGCCAAAGCCGTAGATTCAAAAAAGGCTGTAGTCCTCGTTGAATTGTTATCACGTTATTGTCAGTGGGACCATACCCCCCCCTTCCTTGTTCCCTTCATTGTAATGCAGAGGTCTAGATAGAAAAAAACTGTCTGTCCTTGTAATGTGAGTCATCAATGTCCAGCTCCGCTTTAGGAGGGTAGTTTTTTTTACTTAAAAAGCTGTGTACAAAACAAGAAAAAGCTGTGTACAAAAACAAGAAAAAAAGGCTGTGTTTTACAGTGCTGTATCTGGGTGCAGTTTGGCATCATCTTGTATCATTTCTACTGGTGCTTTTGGCATACTTTGGTAGTGTTCATTTCGTACAACTGCACCTCTTTATAAAGACTGTAAGCTCTATTCACTCTGGAACAACTGATAATACTGTGAGATAGTGACTAATGTATCATGTATAAATATAATAATTAGTTTGTCTCAAATTTGTGTGCTGTTTAAGTTCAATATTTGTTGCCTTAAAGTTTAGGGGTGTAAGAAGTTAATAGATGTCTAGTCGTGCACAAAAATTGTACACACTGACTAGCGGGTCATTATTCAAATACATTGACCAAAAAAAATGTAGTTGTGGTATGTGTCGGGTCAGATGTCTTGGTATTATTGTGGTTTATAAGGATATTATATACGTACCCTTTGTAAAAAATAAAACAAACAAAAAAAATATGAAGAACATTACCCAGATATTTAATTGTGGGTGATTTTCCTTTTTTGTTTGGGTGGGGGGAAGGGGGGGAAAAGACAGTTTATCGGCCAGCTTTTCCACTCTGAAGTGAATTATTGGTCTTTATTTTCTATATGCATCGATAGATTTCAATTTTCTACACAAGTTTTATACAGTTGAGAGTAGATTTGTTCAGTGAACCAGAGTAGGCTTGTTAATGAATAGGGATGTACTATTTTTCTCCAGTGGTTTGTCGGGGGGGGGGGGGGGGGGGGTGCATTACGTTGGTATGGTATGGGTGTGTGTGCATTGAGGCAAAAGAGTGAGTGTTCAATTATGGGTAGTAGAAGAAAAAAAACCTTTTGAATTCACTGAAATAAAAATGAGACGTTCTGTTTATTGTGGAAGAGCTGGCCGGTATATTTTAAGGGGTTGGGTTGGGTGGGGGGGGGGGGTTCTCATAGCAGGATTCACATTACTAGAAAGGATTACAGTAAGCATTGATTGTGATTTATACTAAGCCTGACTATGACACGGGTTATGTATCCCTTCATACATTGCAATGTAACCACCCTCCTTAATAAAAAAAAGTGGTTTTTAGTTAATGTTAGCTCAATCGATGACTATTATAATCAAACGAAATAATAATGTAACTGTACTCGATGTCTGTCGTCACAGAAATGTGTTTGAGCCTAGTGTTTCAATCGGGTGATCCACTATGGGGGGGGGGGAGAACTTGTAAAGGAGGGTGTATACATAATGTGAAATATTTTAAGGGTGGGTGTGTTTTGGAATGGGTAGGATGGCGAGAAATTAGCGTTAAAGGATTTTAAGAAGAAATAAGTAGCCAGTAGATTTGTAGAAATTAAAGAAGTCGTAAAATGTTCAGAGAGGAGTTCTCAAAAGTAATTATTGGTTTTAAAGAAAAGAAGAAGGGAGTAATATGGCCATTAACACAACAGAATCAATGTTGATTCATTTGTCTGGAGGCTGGGTAAACCAACAGAGGGCGCTCTGTTCCTTCAGAAGTCATTGCGACTGAGGACCATCTGTAGGAATTGAACCAATAATTGTGATGCCTCTGTTATTTGAATTTATCCATTTTGGTGCGAACAAAAAAGAGTGACGCATGAATTTATCAATACAAAGTTCTTGGAACCAAGACTGGGGGGGGGGGATGATAAGCCTAGTATCAAAATGAAATACTATCTATTGGTGTTTGCAGATTGTGTGAAAACCATGAAGAAAGTAAATATACTTCAACAGAAGCTGTTGTCATCGAAAGAATTTCCTGATGAGGGATTATTGATGTTATTATTGGTAATAAAGGGTCCAGTTGAGAACAGCATTAATGTGTGGCTCATGAGCTCCGGGGGGTGGGGTGTGCCTCTGTCAAAATGATTTGGGACCAGCACTTTCTCAATCATGTTCAAGATATTACCTGAGCCCAGTTTCATAAATGGTAGCTTAGCATAAACAAATAAATCCTTACCAGAATAAGATTACCAACTAACATGCCATACTTAACACTTTGTCACTGGTATCTTGCTAATTTCTCTTAGCAGATAATTGTGGAGTGATTGGTCCCAGGTCAGGAAATTTTGGGTACCCTGGGCACGATTTCACAAAGCAATAAAATTCATGGTAAGACAAATTGTCAGTATCACCATAGTGATCTGTATTGTGACATCACACTTAACTAAGCATTAACTACCATTGATTTACAGTTAAAGGCAGTGGACACTATTGGTAATTGTCAAAGACTAGCCTTCACAGTTGGTGTATCTCAACATATGCGTATAATAACAACCCTGTGAAAATTTAAGCTCAATCGGTCATCGAACTTGTGAGATAATAATGAAAGAAAAAAACACCCTTGTCACACGAAGTTGTGTGCGTTTAGATGGTTGATTTCGAGACCTCAAGTTCTAAACTTGAGGTCTTGAAATCAAATTTTTGGAAAATTACTTCTTTCTCGAAAACTATGGCACTTCAGAGGGAGCTGTTTCTCACAATGTTTTATACCATCAACCTCTCCCCATTACTCGTCACCAATAAAGGTTTTATGCTAATAATTATTTTGAGTAATTACCAATAGTGTCCACTGCCTTTAAGATCAATCTTAGCTCTGTGTGAAATTGACCCCTGAACCTGTGAAATTGGATTCTGCAATATCTGTCAACCTAATGGGGAATAATGTACTCTTGAGGAAACCTTATTGAGCAGAGCCGCCAACTCTCCTTGATTCTACAGAAATTTCCCTGAAAATACACCCAATCTTTCCAAGTTCTGATGAACATTATTTGTCAAACTCCCTGATTATGGACCCCCCCCCCTCCCCATTATATTGAATAAAATTCTACTCTTTGATTGTTAGACAAAATCTCCCTGATTGCAAGATGGAAATGTTGACAGCTCCGTGACTGTAGAACTCGTTAGGGGAGTTTGACAGCAACCTACTGAGAGCTTTACTACTGTTGAAATTTGGTTCCTATGGTGGAGTGTAGTTAGCCCTAGTGTTATAATCAATGTGCACTGTATTAAGCATAGGTGGCTATATTATATGGGATATGATGATAGTGTAAAGCAATTTTCCCAAAACACTGTTTTTTGTAGAATGATGGGGGAAATAAAGCAAACACAAAAGGTATAATTTGTAAACAAAAGTACAGGAGAGTTGTCAGTGTTGTGTTTTTATTTTGGTTGCGTCATTTAGTTTTAGTCAACATTATGGTTTAGGAGGAAGATTTATTAGTCTTAACTTGAGGCTTTCTCAGATGATCTACGGTACAGAAAATAGAAAACATCTTCAGTTGGCTCACTTTCAGTAGTTGATGTCCGTATGGGCGCACCACACTATCAAATTATTAACTTTGTTTTTTACTCGCACACCGATGTGTGTTAGCACTATCAAAATACACTTCCATAGTAACCGATGCTAAAAATTAAATATTCAACATTGCTCAAAACAATATTCAAAGTCTCTCCAGCCTCTTGAAAAAAAATTAGGAATTTTTTCAGACAATAAACTTCAGATTGCTTTTCAAATATTGGTATAGGTCAGTCGTTAGTGGAATATTTGCTAACATTAGAGGCCCTGCACGCCTCTCATTTAATGTGCTTGTTCCCAAACCAACTTGCTGCCAGTTTCCATGAGGCTTTCCTCCCTTTCCCAATCCAATTAAATTCAAACTTTGAAGCCTAAATTTAGGAAATTTTTGAGGATGGCAATTTTGGCAAGGATGTACAGGCACAAACAAAATGCATCCGGGAAGCGCCACGCTGCTAAAGTCGGACTCATTAAATTCGAATAAAAGTTGAAAACTAAGTTTATAAGCCCAAGGTCAGGAAGACACATGTCAAGCCCTTGCTCTATGGTCAACCCAAGCAGGAAATATAAAGCTCAACAACATCACAGAATTCCCCTTTAAAAAATATCACTTTTGTTCATTATTGATAATATCTAGAGCTTCGAGCATTCTGTGGATTTTACAATGCAAACGATCCATTATTGAAATCATCATATTAAATGTTAGCAAAACATTTCAATAAAGTCGTCCTTTTACGCGGGCAGTCCTCGGCGGAGAAAAAAAGAGGGCGCCCTTTAAATTGTATTGCCAGATCAGAAGTCACCTGACTTGATCACCACCTGACCTTCTCTTGTGTGTGGTAAAAGAAAACAAACATGGGGAAAACACGTCTGCAAATTTTGTTTTTTGGATTATTGTTTGAGTTTATTTCTAGGCATTCGGCCTTGTCGTATGTTGTTAGTGATGTAGGTGGATTAGGAAGGCGATATGACGGTATTGGTGGTCTCAGCGGTGGTGGTGTAAGTTTTTAAGTTATTAAATCAACTTTAAAATTTTTTATCAATCAAATTCAATCATATCAATAATCAAATATCATTATCAAGTGAAGACTGTCCCGGACGGAAAGTTATCCACTGTCCCTGTGAAGTGGTTAATTTATTTTGTAAATTTAATTGTCAATGTCATGTCTGTCTGTTGATCCTACACGACCATATGACGACACTTCGTACATTTGCAAGGGTAGGAGGCAACCTGTGTTGGTTTTACCTAGTCATACTGCTACAGTACTAGAAGTCTTTTTTAATTTAAGTTTAAAAACTCCAACTTGGTCCAAGGGTCACCAAAGGGTGAAAATCCCATCATGATTCAAACATGTCTGCTACTGCTAGTGCTATGCCTATCCTATAGAACAAAGAAGACATACAGGCACCTTCATCCAGAGTCGTTTAAGACTCCTATTCCTAGAGTCCTACTAATTACTAAGTAATAATAACAATAATAATAGTCGATATATAGCGCTTTATACACCCGAAGGGCGTCTCAATCAAAGCTCTGAAATATACAGTATTTCCTGCAAGGTATGGGCGACTAGGTTTTTTTGAATTATGAGATCTACTCCTTTTAGTTTTACATAGCACCGTGGCAAATGGTTTACTAGGTGCTGTGGCGCAATATGCCGCCAATCCAGCCAGGAACACCGGAGCGAACCCCTTCTCTTTTCGATAAGTGCACCTTGGGTCCTTTTACGTGCCTTACAGTACACAACACACGGGACCAACTTCTTAACGTCCCATCTGAAGGATGAAGCAGTGGTTAAGTGTCTTGCTTTAGGACACAAGTGTCTCGGCTGGGGATTTGAACCCACACTCTGTTGATCAAAAACACCAGAGTTTTAATTCAGTGCTCTTAACCACTCTGCCACGACACTTCCACAAGTACCAGTTTGTTTTTGAACTGTTTGACAGCAAACAACTTCCTTTGCTATGGCTTTAAATTATCAATTGCTAATTGAATTTTCACTAAACTTAGCAAGAATTAATTTCTGTTGTGCAGGCAACTTCAAGATTGTTGGTGAATTATTTGGAGCCGTATCGATCAGAGATTCTGGATTATCTCTTTAAGGTAAAAGTTCAAATGAGTAAAATTTTTGGACCATAACATACACATTTATTGAAACCTTGTTTCATGTTTTCCTGTGTTTCACAGAGTGCAGAGGATACGAAATGATAGAGCTTATAATGTGCAGGACTTTTTCCCAATAAGCTATCACATCAATATATTCTTAGGATGTTTATCAATCAAAGCTGCTCAGCAAAGTGTAGATCTGCCACAATACAAATCACTGTAGCAATGTTAACTAGGCCTAGGCGACTAAGTGTCGCGGTCGCGACTGTAACATTGATATTAGTCTACTTGCGACTGCCGCTTTTCAACTACCAGGTTAAAGGCAGTGGACTCTATTGGTAATTACTCAAAATGATTAGTAGCATAAAACCTTACTTGGTAATGAGAACATTTATGGGGAGCTGTTAGTTTAAAACACTGTGAGAAACGGCTCCCTTTGAAGTAATGTAGTTTTTGAGAAAGAAGTAATTTTCCACAAATTTGATTTCAAGACCTCAAATCAAACATCTGATTTCACACGACTTCGTGTGACACGAGGGTGTTGTTTTCTTCATTATTATCTCGTAACTTCGACGGTCAAGTGAGCTCAAACTTTCACAGGTTCGTTTAACATTTTATGCATATGTTGTGAAACACCAATTGAAAGGACTGGTCTTTGACAATTACCAATAGTGCCCAAAGAAACAACAATTGACTTACAGTTCATAGGGCCCAATTTCATAGAGCTGCTTTTAAAGCAAAAAATTTGCTTAAGCTTAAAAAATTACTTAGTAAAACTGATTTAACACACTTTGAATCCCATTCATAAATACCTTTTGGGTCAAAAACATCAACACTTTTTGGTCATAAAGTAAAATAAATGCAAAAATCATAATTGTTCAATGATTTCTTTCAACACAACACCCCTCCAGCTATGAAATGGTAAGGCCCTCGGGTAAACAACTCCTAAGAAACAGATTGCTGTGCGCGCCGCGCGTATTGCATGATGTGGCACAACTGTTCCAGCCGTTGCTCTCGACCAATAGAAATGAAGAAACTGTCTTATAAGCACAGATGCAAGCTTGCATGTCACGCCCATGTTTCAACACTTTTTACTGATGTTATATCATTCGTTCAAACACCCCCACGTGACCCTCTTGACCGATCAGAATGGATAAACTGTCTTAGGTAGTTATGAATGCTAAATAAAAAATTAGTGAATGATTTGAATTTTCGTTGTCTGTCTGTTTCTCACTTCATAGCCCAACTTTGGCGCATCCCTGACGCTGCTGAAGGTGGAGATTGGTGGTGACTCCCAGTCCACTGACGGAACAGAATCATCTCACATGCACACATCAGATGATGAGAATTATCAAAGAGGCTATGAATGGTGGCTCATGAAAGAGGCCAAGAAGGTACGATTCATTCATGTAGTCATTGTGACGGGAGACTGTCCTTTGTCACAGTTCTCGCCAGTGGTGCGTGTGCTCAGACCTACAGTATACATTCTATACTAATGTGTGCGCACGCTTAATAGAGATGCAAAAAAAATTTACCGCTATGTCTGCTGCCGCAGTGTCTCAAAAGTCTACCATTGTCTCCTTGCACAAGCAATGTGCAGCACCAACCCTGTTCGCCATTTTGGGAGTCAACTACACAAAGGAATTGATTCCCAAAATGTTGGAAATGGTTGACGCACATTTTGTGGAGGTGCATTCCACTTGGTGCTAGGGGTTAATACAAGTTAAGCCTGTGACTGGAACCCGGGTACCCAACGAATAATCTGGGTACCCGGTTTTTAATTTCCGGTCCAATCACTCGCTAAAAAATGTGGCCGCATATTTTTGAAATAAAGTTTTTAAATAAAAACAGCGTTTATACTATGACTATAAGAGGGTGTAGTGCTTTGCTATATTCATTATTGCTTCGATTTCAAGTCTATTTCTACACTGATTCCTTATTACCGTCTACTGCTGTTTCATGTTTCAGCGGAATCCTAACATCAAGCTTTATGGCCTCCCTTGGGCGTTTCCTGGTTGGATTGGGAACGGCACCCAGAGCCCATATGCTAACATTGATGTCACTGTGGACTACATTATCCGGTGGATACAGGGAGCCAAGACCCATCACAATCTCACCATAGATTATATCGGTGTAAGTTTATGGCAGTTTCAATTTTTCGTTTCCCAAAACTATAAATATTACTCTTTTGCATTTTTGTTCAGATCCTAATAGCACTAACAATAGACCTTAAATGCACATGACGCTATTTCAGTAGAGAGACCTTGCCTGGAGATAAAAAGGAGGTTGTTTAAAGACCCATTGCAAAATGTGCAGCGCGTTTGCGCGTGCCTCTGCTGTTCGCCATTTTGGACAAAAGGATGGTACCACGTGGTTACTCATGTACACACCTCTGAACAATGCGCGTCTACCATTTTCTGTCGTTTTTTTTTTCACGTTTCGAAACCCAAAATGGACAGTAGATGCGCTTTGTGCATAGGGTCTATTGGCCAATCCTGTGGACCGCCCAAACAAATCTTTGCATATCTTTGGTTTATGATGTCATTTATATAAGGTCTATTGTACCCTAATCAGCAATGTGAAAAAAAGCTATACCTGATTTTGTGACTATGGCTGCGACTGTTGCTATTATTTTGCTCTGTGATATTTTGTATACATTATCTTGAATAGGCATGTGAGATTTCCTCTCTTAAAGGCAGTGGACACTATTGGTAATTACTAGCGTAAAACCTCACTTGGTATTATAACGAGTAATGGTGAGAAGTTGATTGTATAAAACATTGTGAGAAAAGGCTCCCTCTGAGGTAGCGTAGTTTTTGAGAAATAAGTAATTTTCCACGGATTTGATTTCGAGACCTCAAGTTTAGAATTTGAGGTCTCGAAATCAAGTTTGGTGTGACAAGGGTGTTTTTTCTTTCATTATTATCTCGCAACTCCGACGACTAATTGAGCTCAAATTTTCACAGGTTTGTTATTTTATGCATAATGTTGAGCTACACCATGTGAGAAGACTGGTCTTCAACAAATACCAATAGTGTCAGCTGATTTCCTCTTTTGAGGTTTTAATTTTCCTCCTTTTTTTCTTTACTCTCTGTGTACAAAAGTATAGTTTTTTTAGATCTTTTTTAGATCTTTTCCTCTGTTTTTCTTGCATAGTATTCTCTTTTCCTCTTTTTTAATGGATAGAATACTCACATGCCTGCTAGAGAGAATAGTATGAAATAAATGTTGACTTGAATTTAATTTAATTTAAAGGTCTTCCTGTATAACATGTAGACCAAACCGCTCACATATCACGCCGCCATTGCTGGGATGCTGGCAGCTTTTAAAAGGTTTTGTGCACAAAGACATTGAAACAATGTTGTGTTTTTTAAACTTTTTTTAAAGCATCTTTTTAAGTATCTTCCTCATTGATTTACACAATTTCCCTGACAGGACAGCATAAATGACATAATGCACGTAATGATGTATAGAACACTGATCATAAATATTTGCAACTAAAAGCATAAACCGGAAACAATGGGTGAGTTTAAATGTGACTAACATGAAAGCTGCACGGGGTGTTAAAGTAAGAAATAACAATAATTATAACACACCTCTTGAAACACGGTCACGTTGGATGAACTAATATAGAGCGGGCACTAGTCTTTGAAAATAGTGCCCGGTTACAGCGCCCTCTCTTGACTTGAACCGTAAACAGCAACTACAAAACTTCCTTTCTTTTCCAGATTTCTGTTCTTATTTCACATTTTAAGACCGAGGTGTGTTATAAAAAACACATATTGACTGGCATTATTCGGTAACCTAATGTAGTGTACGTCTATTCCCCCCTCGGGCCTGTGAGTGACCAGAGGGGGACCTATTTCCCTATTTCCCTTCGGCCTTGGGAAATAGGTTGCTCTTCTGGTCACTCAAAGTCCCTTGGGGGGGAATAGACGTACACTAGACGTAGACTAGTTACATGTTAGACGTACATGTACACAAGTTACCTCATGGCCAGTCAATATGTGTATAATAGTAAACAGGAGTAGTGTTTGGGCTATGTCGCAGCTTTATTCACATTTAAGTTTTCTCATTGTTTTCTTGGGGATAGCGAGTTACAGCTAAAATAATGCTTCTTTGTGGTCATTGTGCATACAGTACAGTTGGTTGCCTCCAAGTTGCCTGTAAAATTTGCCCAGTGGGCATGGCTTAGGTCTGAGAACAGCTGGTTTGGTATTCACATTTCAAACAGTATGCTCTGCTCGTCTTCGAAAACGTTGAGACCAAACTGACTCTTCTCGGTGCCAACACTCCTCTCAAAAGAGGTTTTTACACGTGATTGTACCCGCGAGTTTACTGTTTATAGTTACTTCTTATTTTCAACACTATGCAAAGCTTCAAACACCACTTGGGGTTTTAAGTGTTTTACATCAGCGATGCTTTGAGACAGAATTACAGTCTTCTTTTTCTGCTCTGGTGTAACTCATTCGATCAGTATGATCTACAACATTATGTCATCCTGACTCTGACCTGTTGAGGAATTTGCGAGAATCATTGAGGAAGAGATTTAATTTGCATGAAATGTAGTAAAGAAAATAACTTTTCCATGTGTCTTTGTGGACAAGTCATTAATTGCCTGCCACAGTGAGATAGTCGAGTCATGGTTGTGGCATGATGATGCATGTTTCTGCAACTGAATACTGCTCTCGCGAGATCACTGCTCTCGCGCAAAGCTGCTGGTTGCCACTACCTACTCCCCATTTAACTGGGACCGCAGTCGTGAGAGCAGTAGTCTAGCAGGGCCCAGCAGTGCTTGAGAGAGAGTCAGAACGACATTTTAACGACATTTAACGACTTGTCAACAAGTCTATGTCTTTGGGTACAAACCTTGCTCTGCCAGCACCCTAGCTTTGCGCACACAGACTTTCTGCAGTTCAAACCCCATCACCTTCAGAGTCGGAAACAATGGAGGCATCATATTTTTATGTGATTTGCAATATCTGAATGGCCTAGATATGGAATGAAAGGAAGCACAGCATTGCTTACATCATCGCACTTAGGGCTGCATTAGATAAAGCACGCCTTGATAACGTTGATGTAGTAGCCGCAGACGGTAAATTCCGAATCAGTCAAGATATCTTGAAGAATCGAACACTGGCAGCAGCTGTTGAAGTTATTGGGTAGGCTTTTTAGATTTCAATGTTTTAAAGAAACCTGTTGCCTTGGATCAAGCGAATTTGGTCCAAGAAAAGCGTTTAAAAACTTTAGTTATGAGATGCTATAAAGAAAGATGGTTGGAAAGATGTTATAAAAGTAGAATGTAATGATCCACACAAGAATGCCTCAAAAGTGCGTGGTTTTACTTTACAAACTATGTAACATGGTCGGCCATTTTGTGGAGTCATGCACAGTATAAAGGAGACGGCGGAGACCATCGTTTATGAGTTTTCCCATTTATTTCGCACTCAGTGACACAGGTGAAACTATAAATACATGAAATGACAAATAAATTAATAGCTTATTAAAGGCAGTGGACACTATTGGTAATTGTCAAAAAAAAGTCTTCACAGTTGGTGTATCTCAACATATGCATAAGATGACAAACCTGTGAAAATTTGAGCTCAATCGGTCGTCAAAGTTGCAAGATATTAATAAAAGAAAAAAACACCCCCGTTGCACAATTGTCACACGAAGTTGTGTGCTTTCAGATGCTTGATTTCGACACCTCAAATTCTAAATCTTAGGTCTCGAAATCAAATTACTTCTTTCTGGAAAACTACGTCACATTGTTTTATACTATCAACCTCTCCCCGTTACTAGTTATCAAGGAAGTTTTTATGATAATAATTATTTTGAGTAATT
Organism: Asterias rubens; assembly: GCF_902459465.1. Classification (NCBI taxonomy): domain Eukaryota; kingdom Metazoa; phylum Echinodermata; class Asteroidea; order Forcipulatida; family Asteriidae; genus Asterias; species Asterias rubens. Next base: position 8,478,496 of record NC_047070.1, on the reverse strand, counting down.
ACCAATAGTGTCCACTGCCTTTAAATAGCACGAAAATGCACATTATTAAACTCTTGAGAGAAGGGAGACAAAGATCAAAAAAGAAAACAACTTTAAATGTAAAACGAGATCTAACAATAAAACAAGCAATAACTGTGAGGACTGGTATAGAGTGAAACTTTAACATTAAAAACACTTCAAAGACAAATCCAGCAATAAATCACACCAGCGTAATTACTTAGTACACGTCCGTACACATGGGAGTCATTCTGCGGTATACGGGGGCATTCTGTGGTATTGGGAGATGACTACGACAAATTACTGAGCAGAACTAAAATAAAACTCAAACTGATTTCAATGGAAACAAGATGACCCTTTGGTCTTGACTACAAGAATCAGCCAAGCAGCCAAACGCCCACTCTGTTGGTACCCGGGGCATACTGGACATTCCAAAGCATTACAAAGTAAATACCGGATATGCAGTGATTAAAATCAATAAAGAGGAAGGTGCGCAGGACAATACTAGAGGATAAAACAATACAAAAAAACACACTTATCAACAGAGATAACAATATATTTTTGTCCCCAATCTGACCTGCTGTGTTAGTTAAACAATATTTAAGGAAAACTGTGCAACTTTTGAAGGCTTATTTTGTCTGGATCATTATAATTTATTTTTTATAACATCTTTCTAGCCATATGCATTCTATAACAAACGGTTTCAAACACTTTTCGAAGTTCAACTTGCCCAGTCCAAGGCAACGTGTCCGTTTAATCTGCTTTGCCTGAAATCCATTGCCATGCTTTTTTATTCATAAGCTGCCCTCCTGTCTACCCTGCGACTACCCAAAAAATATCAGCGTCTGACTTTTCAGTTTGCTGCGCCTGAGCTAGCCTTGAATCAAGGCGTATGCGACGGCAGGCCCCCAAATTTTCTCGCACGAAAAAAGACCGGCGAGAGCGGCTTAGACTTGGTTCTTTTTTTGTGCGTGATATCTAGGGTTGTGGTTGACTTCTGGGGGTGCGCCATATGCTTCACTAAAGGCCACTGTCAGATGCAATTGTGTCCGCCATGCAATACTGTCCGCTCCGGACACTTTTGCATTATGCATTTGTGTCCCGGGGCAATGCAAAAACCGTCCAGTGGACATGTACATGATTGTACATAATACTTGTGCGCGCGTGAGTGAGCGTGCATGCACTGAACCTACGTAATGCAGCATGAATATTCACAGATTTATGATTGCAGCGAATACCCAACGCCAGAACATTTCCCATGTCATTCATGACGTGTTCCGTCGACCAAGGGCATTTAATTTACTGCAAGGATGGTTTTTGCACGCGGGCGGACACAGCTGCATATGCAGCGTCCGGGCGGACATGATTGCATATAATGGCGGACATTTTTGCATATGCAATAATGTCCTCCAGATAGTATTGCATAGAGGACATAATTGCATGCGAATCCACGCCTGAGCTAGCAAAAGTCCATAGTGACACGTGCAGCATGCCACCCATCACTCTTAGAATTATTGCAATGCCAAGAAAAAAACAAAAAACATGACAACAATTGTTAGTGTCATGTTGTGCACTTCAACCTTGCCTTGACTGAAGCGAGTTGGCAAATGATCGATAATGTTTAACATTGCCGCACTCCGCTGTAAGTTTTGACAAAGACATCATACCGAAGCTTCTACCACAGAAAATTTCGCCAACTTTTAATCAATTTTGTTTAGCTATGGTAGATTTAAATACTAAAAACTATATGAATTGACCTGTTGGGAAACAATGCAATTAATTGTACCTTATCCAGATTTGGAACGAACGGGCATATAGTATCGCATACATCAAGAATCTGAGAGCTACCTTAGACAAGAATGGGCTGGGCGTTGTAACTGTAGTAGCTGCAGATGGTAAATTTGAGATCGCACAAGATATCTTAAAAGACGTTGTCTTGGCAAAAGCTGTACAAATCATTGGGTAGGCGGCCATTTTAATTTTCCCAGTATAGCTTTGAAGCAAATTTTATTTTCCCCTATAGATATGAACTAACGCATGCATGTAGCTGTTTGCAGGATGCATCTAAACATTTCTTGTCTACTTTCTCTATACCTGACTTTCTAATAATGGATCGGACCCCTTGCACCCTGAAAAACAAACCTCCGCACTTTGCACGTAACCATCCTTTTAGGATGATGGGTGTGTATGAGTTCACTGTGCTGTGCAAGGAATCTGCGAACTAATGCATGAATGTAGCTGATTTGAGAGTGCATTGAAACATTTCTTGTCTGCTCTCATTATACCTGTTGATTTATTAATAACAGTGGACCCCCTTGCAGCACTACAAAAGCACGACCCATTGCACAGTCTACCATTTCCACCTTTTAGGATTGGCGTGTGTATAAACAGTGCACTGCCCGTTGTGCAAGGGATCAGATGTACGTGTAGCTGCTGTGATGATGCATATTAACATTTCTTGTCTGCTCTCCCTATACGTACGTGTTGACTTTCTAAAGAAACAATGGACCCCTTGCACCACGAGAAACGCACCTCGTGCATTGCATGTCTACCATTTCCACCTTTTAGGATGGGCGTGTGTATAAAAAGCGCACTGCTCCTTGTGCAAGGGTTCATTGGTTATAAAAGGTAGGGCACCATTTCATAGCTCTTGCTTTATAGAGGCCCTGGACACCTTTGGTAATTGTCAAAGACCATGTGTTCCTGCTCACTTGGTGTACCCCAACATGCATACAATAACAAACCTTGGAACAGTTTGGCTCAATTGGTCATCGAATTTGTGAGTGCGATATTGAAAGAAAAAACACCCTGTTTGCGTTTATTACGTGTGCTTTTAGATGCACATTCAAAGGCTTCACAGCTAAAGTATTTTAATATTGGAGTGAGAAATTACCTTTTCTCAAAAACTGCGCTACCGTCAGAGGGAGCCATATCTCACAATGACTTAATTATCAACAGCTCTCCATTGCTTGTTACCAAGTAAGTTTTTATGGCGACAATGATTTTGAATAGTTACGGATAGTGTCCAGTGCCATTACCTGTAAGCAAAAAGGTTGCAAAATAATCCATGTGGAAGAAATTTCAAGATGTCCCTGATGAAGGGGCCCAGTGTTCATGGTGTCCCTATCTGAACAAAGAAGCAGACTGGTGCTTTGAAAATTTAATTTCATACGCAAACAGTCATGGTTTTTGTATTTTTGCTCCAGATATGGAACGAACGACCCTTTAATTTACCATACATCAAACTCCTACGTAAAACGCTTGATCAGAGGGGTCTGAAAGGTACACTAATTGTTGCTGCCGATAATCTCGAACTCATCAGTATTGCTATACACAATGACCGAGAACTTGCCAAAGATGTTGCTGTTATAGGGTACGCTATAAACATCATTTCACCATAGTACTCAAAACATGGCCAAATGCTTCAAGATGTGAATGCGAAGTCAGTCAGGTTTGATGCAGTTTTTATACTTCCAGAGTTTGATCTAAGTGGTATTCTTCACATCAATAGACCGATCCATTAAGCTCCACCCCATTGCGTATTGACCAATCACAACGCAACAAAGGTCCGACAAATATGGTCCGACATGCGTGCGCGTATGCTTGGCACGCGCGGCAGAGTTGTGCAGAAAGGCATTGGAGAGGCTCACGTGTTCTTGCTCACATGTGCGTTGTGGGCGGAACTTAATGGACCAGTCTATTTCAAAAACATAGACATGTGTACAAGTCGCTAATGGTCTGTCGCGTGATATCGAGTCGTGGCATAATGATTCAAGTCTTTGCGATCGAATAAGGTTCTCGCAAGATTACTTCTCTCGCTCGAAGCTGTCAGCTTCCGCCTACAACTCCCCCATTACTGCAAATAGCAAGGAGCAGACTTCGCGTCGCGGGGCCAACCTTCTAGCGAGAATACCACCAGTGTCGCGGAGAGAGTCGAAATGCTATCACCGCGACAGACATTTAACGACTTACCCATCAGTCTAGTAAAAGCACTGCCGGGCTTCCGCCTACAACTCCCCAATTACTGCAAATCGCAAGGAGCAGAATTTAACGACTTACCCATCAGTCTAGTAAAAACACTTCCAGGCGAGTCAAAACAAACACACTGGACAATACAAATTTGTTTTCTAGTCAAAATGAATGTGTAAAGAATAGCATTTATTACAAAAAATTGTAAATCAGGAAACCACAAGGTCAACATGAGGAACTTATAAATATGGCAAACTATTAAATTAACAAAAACAAAAAAAACATTTCTTGCAACATTGGTGCTGATTTGAGTCTTTCCTTTCGTCTTTCCATAACATGTCTTTACCACTGATCTATATTCGCATTGTATTCCTTGCTTTGCATAACAACATCCTTAACATAACTACCCAGGTCAAAATTCCAGTTGAACCTAGTTAACTGGTGTCAACTGGTTCAACTGGATAGTGACCAAACTCGTCCATTTTCCATATTAACCAACTGGTTTGGACTAGGTTTAACTGAGTTCAACTAGGTTGAAATTATAAACCATTAGGTTTCTGTCCATTTTTCGTATTAAACCAACTGGTATTAACTGTGTCTAACTAGTTTATCAACTGGTTTTCAACTAGTTCCAGTTAAACCCAGTTTAACTAGGTTCAACTGGAATTTTGACCTGGGTATCCTTTGATTTTTGAGGCAACTAAATTGTATTGTATGCCTATTTGTTCTAACAGAAGTGGAGTGTGAAGCTTTTTCGATTTGCAAGTGCAGGTTCCATCTTTATTTAAACCACACTTGGTTTTTCAACGCATAGGTCGTACTTGTTTGGAAAATGTACACAATAGACTGCACATTAGTACACAAATGTATAGAATAGACTGCACTAGCAGAAAGATACTGCTAGTGCCAACATTTGAGCACATTTAACCATATTGCAGAACTAACGACATGACATGAAGTTTATGAAAATTGAATTTATACATATAGCATCAGCTTCTAAATAAAAAGATTCAAAATAATTGTTATTTTACTTAGCCTGTAAGTCTTTCTTGTTTAACCTCTCCAAATCAGAAGAAAGCAAAAAGAAAAAAAGAAACAATCCTAGGTCTTTTGCCATTTTTTTTTTTTTTTTTTTTTGATAGTGAACTTGTCATCATGTTTTCTAATTTGGTTGCAACAATACTTCTGTAAGTTTGCTACTTATCTCTGATTGATGTTCAAAAGCACCAAGTATTCACTTATTGGCAATGTTTGATTCATTATTTTCTAATGCAAGTTAATTTTATAAATGACAAACACAGGGAAAGGAAATCATTTTCACTTTGCTATTATTTTGTGAGTGCAGTGCATGGTTCACTGTGTGTGTTTTTTCATTTACATGTTCCCAAATACCCATTGTGCAAACTGTTGAATGAGATGCATGCTGGTCTAGCTAGCGATCAAACTTGACTGCTAGTTCAACCAGCGTGCACCTCATTCCTCGCCTTTAGTGCATGTACCGAGTATTTGCGATATTGTTATGCTTATGCACATTACATGTATGTGTTTTGCCGATTAATTCCACTTAAAGGCAGCGGACACTATTGGTAATTGTCAAAGGCTAGCCTTCAAAGTTGGTGTGTCTCAACTTATGCATAAAATAACTAACCTGTGAAAATTTGAGCTCAATCGGTCATCGAAGTTGCAAGATAATAATGAAAGAAAAAAACACCCTTGTCACATGAAGTTGTGTGCGTTTAGATGGTTGATTTCGAGACCTACAGTTCTAAATCTGAGGTCTCGAAATCAAATTCGTGGAAAATTACTTCTTTCTCAAAAACTATGTTACTTCAGAGGGAGCCGTTTCGCACAATGTTTTATACTATCAACAGCTCCCCATTACTCGTTACCAAGTAAGGTTTTATGCTAATAATTATTTTGAGTAATTACCAATAGTGTCCACTGCCTTTAAAACCTGCTCTCCTTAATACTTTCCTAATCTGTCTGCATTGCTGCAGTGTGCATTATCCTGGCACCACAGTCACCAACTACACTCTGGAAACTGGAAAGACAATCTGGTCCTCTGAGGACTTCAGCACATTCAACGATGACATCGGAGCAGGTTGCTGGGCAAGAGTGAGTTGATAGCCGACAACGAATTGTGCCTTCATTGTGGTTGCATTACTTTTGCTAATCTTTTCAGGAAATTCGAAACATGGCGCATCGGCCGTCAAAAACAAATCGGATTGTACATCTGAATGACTGGTAATTTAATTATGCGCCAGTCAAAATGTTATTTCAATACAAAAATGTACAGACATTACATATGAAAAGCAATGCCATTTAACGTTTTTGGTTCTTGCCAAAAATTGCACTGAAGAGTATTCAACCATAGTGGCATTTTACCACATTTTAATATGAAGTTAGAGACTTGGAAAATGTGTGTCCCTGTTTCAAAAAGGACTCTACCTATTGATAAATGACTGGATAACAAGACTTTGGAGCCCTTCTTGAAGTGACTATGAAAAGATCCCCCAGAGATTTGTAGGGGGGAAAAAATCTAATTTGTAACACACTCAAACAAGTAGGAACCAGACCACTGAAAAATTGACAGCTTTGAAATCATTTACTATAATTTGCAAGTCAAGAAGGTCTCAAGTTCTGTCTGATTTACCTGATGTTGTTAAAGTATTTGTATTATCACATCAGAGCTGCCAACTCAACGTGATTTTTGAGAAATAAACAAATTTTTCTTTATCTTCAGGTAGGTTTGAGTCCTTGATACTGGTTGGTCGAACAAACCTATATTGCACGGCTTATATCACACACATGGGTCTTGTGTATTCTAACTGCACGTCAAGTTTGCTTGAAGATAAATACCTTATCACACGCTCGTGGAACACGGAAAAAATATAGCGTGTCTGCGCCCCATATCCATCGAGCCTATTGGACGCATTCCAACTTATAACTTATATTAATAAATACCTTGGATAGTTTCAAGTCTCTGATTGGTCAAAACCCGGTCATGTGTTGGGAGTGTTAACGGTGGTATAAAGACCGGCTTTGGAAAATAGCGAATAAGTGGCCACTAAATCAGCATACATTGTGTAAACCTTGCGCGTTGCACTGTATCGCACGCTTATTTACATCCATGTTAGTTTCATTGCCTTCCGGCGAGGTCCGTTAACAGTGCAGCCACCAACCAAGGTCATTATAGAGGGCGCTGACTGAGCTGCTGCCACTTCTATGTGCTCCTCAAGTTTTTTGGATTTTCTACCTTTTTTTTGATCTCGTTTTGCGACCAACACTTGTGCATGTACTTCCTGTGTTACCCTGACACCGGTGATTATGTCTATTTGGAAATCTGACATATGGAACTTGTATTTTTCAACATGATTTTGCCTCCAGCTATTTGGATTCTGACGTATTGGTACATGTATACCCTATCACCCTTGGGTGTCCAGTCTTGCATTCAAATGCAAATGGCAGTATCAATAGATGATGACACTCAGCCCCTTATCATGAATGGGACTTACACGCATCAACACCCAAATTCTATGGAGCCACCACCTACTGGCACCACCTTGCAGTACAACCATGCTGAAATGCTTACCATTAGATACCAAGATACCCGCAAATTGGAGATACCACCGCCAGTGTACAACACCCTCAAAGATCTCGGTATTTTCCGGTACCGGAGTAGGCGAGCTGGACGCCATATAAGACGTAACAAACTGCATCGAAACCAGGTAACTTTCAAACTTTCTCCATTGGAAATATATCATATACCGAGCATTAGTTCTACACCTGATGTACATATTAGTGTACATGTTAGTCAGCCCGGTGCTAACATGAATAACTTGACGCCTATTGCCCGTGAGACCTACACTAAACTTAACGTGCACCTCTGGAATGCTAACTCTGTCAGGAATAAGGCTATCCTCACATGTGACTATATACTTGAACAGGACGTTGACATCATGGTCATTACAGAATCATGGCTCAGAAAGGAGGATTGTGCGATAATTGGCGAGGCCACACCTCCGGGTTACGTCTGCCTTAGCAAGCCACGTAACAGTGACACTTTTGGAGGTGGAATCGCAATCTTCAGCAAGGCATCTCTCAACTTATCCTTCGCTGAGTCCAACATATCATCAGCTCAGTCATTCGAACTTGCCTACATCACCAATCCTACTAAGCAGCTTCGGTTGTTTGCAATCTACAGACCGCCCCCCTCCACAAAGAACGGTCTGAATACACCACAGTTTTTGTCGGAGTTCAACGATTTCCTGGCTGAGATCTCACCCCTCTCCGGCAATCACCTGATACTAGGGGACTTCAATCTTCACCTCGATATCCCAAGTAAACCTGAAGTTGCTCAATTTCTCACACTGCTTGTCGACCATGACCTACAGCAACATGTCTATGGAGCCACCCACAAATATGGTCACACCCTTGACCTTGTGATATCGCGTCAAGCGGATACCCTCGTGCAAAACTGTAACTGTGTCAATAATCTCTACTCGGATCATCATGTTATTGAATGCATCATTGACCATGCCAAACCTACTCGACAGTTGGTACAATCGAAGGTTAGGAACTACTGCACCCTCGACACTGATTCATTCACCAATGATCTTACCCGGTCTTTTCAGCTGTTTCCATACGACAGTTGCCCCAGTGATCAACTTTTATTTTATGACAACGCTGTCCGCGGTGTTCTTGATGCTCACTGCCCCGTCAAGATAAGGACACGCAGGTTTAAACAACAGCAACCTTGGTATACGAATGACATTCACCTCGCAAGACGCAACCGCAGACAACTTGAAAGAAAATGGCGTAAAACCAGACATCCTGATGACCGCCAGGCGTATGTGAGTCAGATCAACTCACTTACAAAGCTCATACGTCATGAAAAGTCGAAGTACTTCAAGGCCCATCTTTCATCTGCCGATACAAAAGCAGTGTTTCAAACTATCAACTCATTGTTAAACAAAGGGGCTCCTCCCCTTCCATCTGGCCAACCCTTGAAAACATTGAGCAACCGGTTTGCAACCTTCTTCAAAGACAAAGTTGCCAAAATAAGATCTAACATCATGTGTTCGCTCACCCACACCCCTGAACCCGTTTCTCTCCAGCATGCTGATTGCCCAGTACAAGTACCTCAACTCTCTGACTTCACCCTTGCTGATGAGGACGAGGTCCTCAGACTCATTAGCAAAGCACCGAGCAAGTCATGCGACCTGGACCCTCTCCCGACATGGATGTTGAAAATGAATATCGGGACTCTCCTCTCTGCTCTGGTTTCAATCGTCAATAGCTCGCTTGCCACAGGTTCCTTCCCATCAAGCCTCAAGGAAGCCATAGTATCTCCCATTTTAAAGAAGCCCGGGCTGGACGTGAACAATCTCAAGAACTATAGACCGGTTTCTAACCTGGCATTTATATCGAAACTGATTGAAAAGGTTGCTTTAACTCGTATCAATGATCATCTTTGTACTAATATGTTGTTTCAGAAGTTTCAGTCTGCTTACAGGTCTGGCCACAGCACTGAGACGGCATTGCTGAGAATCAAGAGTGACATAATGCGTGCTCTTGATGATCGGCAGGCTGTCTTTGTGGTGTTGCTGGATCTGTCGGCGGCGTTCGATACCATTGATTATGTTTCCCTCTTGGATAGATTATATAATGTTTTTGGGTTAACAGGTCATGTTCAACAGTGGTTTCATTCATACCTTGTTGGTCGCACTAATAGAGTTAAGGTTGCTAGTGAGCTATCTGACCCCCAGGTATTGGAGTTTGGTTTACCACAAGGTTCTGTGGTAGGGCCTCAACTGTTTTCCCTATTTACTTATCCCCTGGCCACCATTATTGAACGGTTTGAGCACATTCGCTATCACTTCTATGCTGACGATACCCAGCTGTACATTCAATTTAATCCCAACAACCCTGGTGAAATCAATCAAGCTCTTTCCACATTGTCGGAATGTATAATGGACATAAAACAATGGATGTTAAGCAACATGCTTCAACTCAACGATTCCAAAACTGATTTCTTTGTCTGTGCCAACAGTAGATGTCTCAGTTCGCTATCTGATGTTTCCCTCCAAGTAGACTCGGAAATCATCCAGCCTTCCATGAAGATCAGAAATCTTGGAGTGGAGTTTGACCAGGCCATGCGGATGTCCGACCAAGTCACTTCTATTTGCCGATCCGTTAATTTCAGTCTACGCAACCTTTCTCGGATAAGAATGTACATTGATAAGACTACATGCCATGCTGCTGTTAGAGCCCTTGTAACGTCTCGTCTCGATTATGCTAATTCTCTTCTCTATGGAATATCATCTGTTGACTGTCAACGCCTTCAACGGCTCCAAAATCGTGCAGCTAAATTGATCTACCAGGCCAAGAAATATGACAGAGTCACTCCCATTCTTCACGATCTTCACTGGCTGACAGTCTCCAACCGTATCAACTTCAAAATACTTACCCTGGTCTTCAAATGTCTCAATACCGCCTCTGCGCCTTCATACCTAACGGATCTCATTCAGTTGTACAAACCTAACAGATACCTCCGGTCATCTACTGACACCAGACTACTTGCCATCCCCAAAACACGCACCACTACTGGGGAAAAAAGCTTCCACGCTGCTGCCCCCAAACTCTGGAATGATTTACCTCACAGCATCCGCCAATCTAGCTCACTAGCAGCCTTCTAGAAATCTCTCAAAACCCACTCGTTCAACTGATTTGGTACTTTCCCCTGTTAGTTAGAGCGCTTTATAAATACCTTGTATTATTATATTATATTATTATTATTACCACGCAGTGAAGACCGGGTACTCGCACTGTTAATCCCTGAAGTATTCTGATGAGTAATTTCACATAATTTACCCTGTTATGTTGAACGCAGTTCTAAAACCCTCCCTGATTGCAAGCTGCAAAATGTTCACACAGTGTCACATGCACTCTGCACATTTCTCTGATTGTTTGATCCATTCTTGATTTTCCCCACCAACAGATCTTAAACCAGAACTATGTGAATGGGATGATGACATGTACGATATCGTGGAACCTTGTGGCGTCATATTACGATGCCTTGCCATACAAACGCACCGCCCTAATGACTGCAAACGAACCATGGAGTGGATACTATGATGTCACAGATACAATCTGGGTCACAGGTAAGCCAAAGTTTTTTTGATCATTTCCTAATTTATCCTTTGCCACGCCTTTGTGAGTATTAATGTTTTTCGTTTGTTTAACCTACAATACAATACAATACAAAAAGGCATTTTTGTATACTGCTATTTTATTTAAATCACAGCGGTCAATCTATTGTGCTGTTTGTGGATTAGGTCGTGACGTACCCTATCTTTGGTGGGATTCGAACCTTTCCCGTTCTAGAACTACACATCTATTTATTCTATTGTTATAGAATGAGACTCTTGTATGTATTATACATGATTGAAGAACATAAACAAAACTTAGTATTATGATTTGATTAATTTTCAGCTCATACAACCCAGTTTAGTCAACCTGGATGGATGTATTTAAGACACGGTGCAGGGGTCCAGCATCTTGACAAAGGAGGCAGTTTTGTCTCCTTGACTGATGGGACTAATCTTACCATCATTGTTGAGACCATGGTAAGAATCTCACCCTCAGTTCGAAAACAATCAAGCGTTTCTGTGATTTATAAATAGTTACATGTATGTTCTGTTCATGATGAACTGAAGTTAAAGAGAAGGTTCACTACTGGGCCCAATTTCAAATAAGTATCTAGCAAAATACCGGAATAAGGTTACCAGCCAAACTACCATGTCACATTTTTTACTGGTTATCCTGCTCATTTCTGCTTAGTTGACTCTATGAAGCAGCTCTGATGTTTTTAAGCAAGGGTAGTACTACAACAATTTATTGATGAAGTTGATGATAAAGACAAAGTTAATAATATTCAAGAGACTATTTCAATCGCCCAAATACATATTTTGAAAACAAAATTCCGTCACAGTTTAGAATCCTCCTTGAGACAAAGTTGAACTATGAAAGTGTGCGTTGTCTAATTTTCCCATTTCGCTGACTCTTGTTTTTTCCCGTCTACGTCACAACCAGAAATAATACATGAAAATTCTTTATGTATTGATTAATAATACATCTTTTCCACTGCAGACTCACGATCATTCTGTCTGTATCAGACCGTACTTACCACCGTATGATGTAGCAGCTCAGAATGTGACCTTTAACCTCCAAGGGAGTTTTGTGAGTAAAATTAACAAAACTAACAATGTATAACTTACATGTAAGCCTCAATATCACCATCACCATTAGTCCATGCAGCGATACAAATATAGTGCCATTCCTTACTTAACCAGCATTTTGAATGTGTAAATTTGCTCAACGGTTTTTATGCCTTAATAAACATATATTAATATAATAGTGGCTTATTATATACACTCAGAGCCGTCAAGAAGTGACGCTCATGGCGCTTCAATATTATTACCCCTGGTCACTGGGCCGTAATTCAGTCCTTAAACTGTGTCAGCTCCCTGGGGAGTACTGTATATAGCTTGTGCTGCCAAATACGAGCACTTAAAGGCTAATCAATCACAAGAACCATCTCTGCCTTTGCAGGTACCTATTTACCCCAGGGTGGAGAGAAGCTTATGGTTAAGTGTCTTGCTCAAGGACACAAGTGTAACGACCCGGGATTCGAACCCACACTCTGCTGAAACAGAAACATCAGAGCTTGAGTTCGGTGCTCTTATTCGCTTGGCCACGACAACCCATGACGGGCAATGATGAGGCCATTAGAGCATGTCAAGTCCCACCCGAGTGATATGCTTGTTGATTTTGCTGATCTGTTTCAACGGACTTGGGAACATTTCTAAATAGAATGCGCCAAGGATGACCTCGGAAGCCATATAGTTTTAATCATAGCAATCAAAGCAGTCAATTCTTGTATTTATAACACACCTCTTGCTTGTTGTGTGTTCTGGTTGGCTGAAACACGTTTATGTCTTTGACTGGTTACATCACCCTGGCTTGACGTGAACCGTTAAGAACAACTAAGTAACTGAATCCCGGGGGAAATTAAATTGTCTTTTTTTCACATTAGACGGAGGTGTGTTATAAAACACATATGGACTGTTATAATTCGGTAAATGGTGCACGCCTATCCCCTAGGGCCTGTGAGTGACCAGAAGAGGGACCGATTTCCCTCTTCTGGTCACTCAAAGTCCCTTGGGGGAATAGACATACACTATTTACCTCATTGCCAGTCAATATTTGTATATAAGTGTGCACAGATGTGCCACTATGATAACCATACAGTGAAGTTGAAAGGTTTCAAATGGTTGATCAACATACTGGAAAATGTGATTAGATGAATTAATGTAAATTTAATTGGTTTGCTTTTTGTCCTCCTTTTTGCAGGCTAAGATAAGCACCCTCAATGTTTGGTCTTCCAAGCTTCGATTTGATGGTCAGCAACCGTCATCTATGTTCGTGAAAAAGAAGCCTATTAAGGTAAATGGATTAGTTCGATTAAAAGTGTAATTCAACAAATGCTTTTAACCATAATTTGCCTGGTGTTCAAATTTTGCTGAGCATAATTTGTTTGTGCTTGGCTACTTTTATTGCTTAAGGGGATCTTTCCGGGGGTTTCTGAACTACTAAGCTAGCATTTATATTGATACCTACTCGACTCATTGTTTGGTTTCCAGGTTGTTAAAGGAAGCTTCACCTTCACAATTGGACCTGATGAGATTTACACTTTCACCACATCTGTCATGGGGCGTAAAGGAAGCTACCAGGCACCCCCTCCATCCAAGCCATTCCCGCTGCCTTATTCAGACAACTTTGACAGTAAGTACAGCCAATGATTTCAACAAACTCTTCCTAACTTACGTGTAGGATAACATTTAGGACTAAGGACGTACGTGTCCCAGCCTTGCACTGTAACATGTAAACCTTAAGATTAATGCTAATTTTTATGTCAGTACTAGTTACTCGTCCTATATCGACACGCGTTTCATGAAATCGGCTGCAGGGCTACAAATACCAAATGGACCAATAGGGTCAGGTGCCCCCGAATTCATAGCTCGCGTGCTTACTTCCAAATTCTGCTTTCGTGATCTTCCAAATTCTGCTTTCGTGATCACCATTCTTTGCTTACAGGGTAAGTGCAAAAGTTCTGCACTAGCTGTGTAAGGGAAGAAAGCCCAGTATACAATTGTTGCACGCTGTGACGGGATCTATGGCGTTTTGTACACCCGAGGGGGAGAATGGCACCCAATCGAAGCCGTGGGTGCCATTTGCCACCGAGGGTGTTACAAAACCCATGGACCCCAGTCACAGCGTGCAACAATTGTTTTGCTATACCTTGGTAACATTGTTATTCCTCTTCTTGAAGTTCTGTTGTCATCTTCAATAATGGTTGAATAAGCAGACGAACAGTTCATCTAAGAAAAAATTCTTCACCTGTTCCCTCGAACCCGCGTGTGTTTCGTACAGCGCTGGAACTTGACCAACGGTGGGAACATTAAAGGTGATGTACACCGGTGTACATCACTTTTCATGTTACCCGGCGCGCTGTGCATTATGCGTAGCGCGCATTTTTAGCCATGATACATGGTATTTGTTGCACGGCACGTGATTGGTTCTCGACCAATCAAACTTCGCAATTTGTACAGAGGTATAACAATAACGTTTGATTGTGCACAAGCACAAGCAAAGAGTCACTGCTCGTCTCTAAAATATGCTAGACGTAAGCGTGGTATGCCCTGCATTGGTAGTAGCTGATTCTTTGCTTTCGGTAAGCAGAATCATGAAATTGGGCTAAGTTGCCACATACTTTTAAAGATTTACTTGTATACATATTTTGCAACTTTTCAAATTCAAACCAAACATTATGAAAGAAATGCAAAGCTCTTCCCACACAAGAGGAGACGGAGAGTTTTCAAGAAAACTTATTTATCCGAATTGACTGGGTTATGTTTGCAGATTATCCGCTGTACAGCGAAGCCAGTAATTTTGCTGACCAAGCCGGAGTATGGGAGATTCGCGACAGCAATAATTCCAGTCACAAATACGTGATGGAGCAAGTGGTGACAGACTACCCTGTGTACTGGTGTGAGGCAGCAAGGTCACCCGTCTCTGTCATTGGCAAGCACTCATGGTGAGATGTGTATTTCGTGGTGTCATTGCGTCATTGCAATAAGACCAAGGCCCAGTTTCATGGAGCTGCTTCGTACAAAAAGTAGCTGAGCACAGCAACAAAACTGCTTACCAGAATAAGTTTTCCAGCTTAACTACCATTTCACATGTACAATCTGTGACTGGTATCCTGCTCATTTCTGCTTAGCAGACAATTGTTAAGCATTATTTTCTGCTTAAGCAGCTCTATGAAATTTGGCCCAATTCTCAATCAAGGTGGCAGGGTTTGCTGATAATTGTTCAGCAACTAGCCAGCAAAGAACCAGTTAGCTAATGTCATTTCGCTGGTCCCCTAGCCATTTTCCTAGTTCATATGTTCGTGTTAAGTAGAGATGCTTTTCTTCACTGAAGTAGTCAGTCGGACCAGCTGAAGTGATGTTTGACTGGTCCTCGGGTGTTTGAAGCTTTGCATGGTGTGGATAAATAGGAAGAAACTATAGACGATGTGCAGGCATGATTTGTACACAGCGCAATCAAACAATTGTAAACAAGAGTCACATGGTCTATAAATAAATAGTAAACATGTGGGTACAACAATGTGGGAATGTTGGCTCTGAATCATGAGTATATATGAAGTACAGTTATTTTGCTTTGTTCATCCTTAGTTCAAAGCTGGTATATCAAAGTATTTTCACCATCATGTTTTCAACACGACACTTTAAATTGTTCATCTTCTAAGAGGTATGACATCTGGGGGTGGGGGGGGGGGGGGGGGTGACTGAACTTTCGCCGTCGCAGTACATTTTTATTTTTAAATTTCAATCTTACCGACAAAACTCGCCACATTCAAGCTCCCTCACATCTGTCAGATTTAATACACTTAAATATTGATAATATTTTCAATGAAGATGTAGTGAGTCGTGGACTCTATCATCTTCAGACTTGATCTGACTTTGAATTCCTAGATCTAAAAAAAAAAGGATCAAGACAGTTCCTTAGTAGTTGCTGTGTCTTGCTTGTTGACCATACTCTTTACAGGTCTCACTGAGGCAGCGCTGTTGTCTGTTTTCAAGGGCCTCGTCAAATCAAAGACCTTGCTGTTCCCAGAATCATCTGATTAACTTGTTTCCCCTGCCGTCCTTTTCGGACAAAGCGTCTCTCCGTCTCCAATAGTTACATCAATAGTACACAGCTTTTGTATAGTGCCTCACACAGCATCTAATAATGGCTTTAATAATAATAATAATAATGGCTTCCTCAATTGCGCGCGCATTTGACGCTCAGTCGCTTTAACATGCAGTATGCTACCAATCAAACCAGGAACAGCGTGGCGAACCCCTTCTCTTTTTGATCTTTTTGATGAAGTGCACTAGGTTCTTTTACGTGTGCTACATAACACACTGGACCAGCTTTTTGTCTTGCTCAAGGACACGGGTATCAGGACTGTATAAGGCACTTTGTTCTCTTTAGAGCACGACATAAATGCACTGTATTATTATTTTTACTTTGTCTTCTCTCATTTATTTGTAGGCGAGACATTAATGTTGCTGTAGATGTTATTATCGGAGCCAATGGTGGTGCATTCTTGGCTCACAGAATCAAATCAGGAGGATGCCAAGTCCGTCATTCTCTTGGTTTATTCTTCATGGTTTATTCAAATGCAACTTTTTCCGTCTACAATGGTATAGGTAAGTCCATAACATGTATTGCCCTACCTTCTAAGCATTGAAGATTGCTTATCGGCGTAGTTTTGAATTCGGCGCAAGTACTTGTGGCGAGTCATGGCCAGGCAGGCTAGCTAATAAAACTCAAGTTCTGATGGCTGAGTCATCAGTGTGGGGGTTTAAATACAGGTCAGAGTGGGGGTTTAAATACAGGTCAGAGTGGGGGTTTAAATACAGGTCAAGACACTAGACATAGAGCAAGTTCAAGTGGCCACATTTAGTTGAGTCGCGATTGACCACTTTATACCAGCAGTGATATGCGCAGTGACACACTTACTCAAACGACTCATTTGGAAGCCTATAATTAACCATCGCTACCACTATTTTAGACACCATAATCATACGCCTAAGATAGTGGTTACACAGATGGTAAAGAAATTTGACATTTTTTTTCTCTTTCTATGAGTGACTCAAATATCTTTGGCATTTATTTTATTTTTCAGATCGACAAGTTTGCCTAAGCACTGGTAAAGTCAACGTTAATCCTGGATCTTGGTTTAATATGCAGCTACTTATTAAGGTAGATTCTTCAATATCTAGTCTAACGACGTCACTTTTGTCTAAAACACCTGGCTTTCAGACAAACATGCCATACACGATCACTGAGCCAAACTGCACTGTTAGTGTAGTTATTTGCGGGTAGACACACAATTTGGATGTACCTGCGCGTCAGTGAAATTTGACACTTTTGTCTGAGATCCTGGCATTACTATTTTTAGCATTAGTGCGGAAGGCTATTACAATAAATGAAGACAGAGGAAACTCTTGGGTCAAAGTTTGTGGGTATAAAGTGCAATTCAGCTTGTAGAAAGTATACAATCCCAGGAGTGAACAATTCTTCTAAAATTGAAAATTTATTATGCATCTACTTAAAGGCAGTGGACACTATTGGTAATTACTCAAAATAGTTTTTGCCATAAAACCTTTCTTGATTATGAGCTATAGGGAGAGGTTGATAGTATAAAACATTGTGAGAAACAGCTCCCTCTGAAGTAATGTAGTTTTCGAGAAAGAAGTAATTTTCCACGAATTTGATTTCAAGACCTCAAGTTTAGAATTTGAGGTCTCAAAATCAAGCATCTGTGAAAGCACACAACTTTGTGTGACCTGGGTGTTTTTTTCTTTCATTAATATCTCGCAACTACGACAGCCGATTGAGCTCAAATTTTCACAGGTTTGTTTATTTATGCATATGTTGAGATACACCAAGTGAGAAGACTGGTCTTTGACAATTACCAATAGTGTCCACTGCCTTTAATTGTAGGTTATAAACTCAAGACAACAAACGAAACTTGGATGAAATTGCCTATCAGTTGTAGAAAATGTACAAACTTGAATTGTAGTCCAATTGGTGTTTTTATTTTCATTAGTTTTTGTAAGGGAGGAACAGTTTAAATAATAATATTTACTGCACCAGAACCCACAAAAAGCAAGCCAAGGATGTTCTCAGTCTGCCAAACCACTAGGTTTTCTTTTATTTTAAAACTAAAGCAATCCCTCTTAAAGGCAGTGGACACGATTGGTAATTGTCAAAGACTAGCCTTCACAGTTGGTGTATTTCAACATATGCATAAAATAACAAAACCGTGGAAATTTGAGCTCAATCCGTCATCGAACTTGCGAGATAATATTGAAAGAAAAAAACACCCTTGTCACACTAAGTTGTGTGCGTTTAGATGGTTGATTTCGAGCTCTCAAGTTCTAAACCTGAGGTCTTGAAATCAAACTCGTGGAAAATTACTTCTTTCTCGAAAACTATGGCACTTCAGAGGGTGCCTTTTCTCACTATGTTTTATACCATCAACATCTCCCATTACTCGTCACCAAGAAAGGTTTTATGCTAATAATTATTTTGAGTAATTACCAATAGTGTCCACTGCCTTTAATACAATCAGCTCTCATTGTTAAGAACACTGTTAAAGAGAGGCTCTGCTTATAAAGAGAACACTCTGAAGTCCTGATTCTCAATCTCTGTTTTGTGTTTCTTTGTTTTGCTCTTCCTCTTATAACAACATTCCAGTTATAAACAGACTGGTTATAAAGAGGTTATTTGGGCAGACCCAGCAACCTTGTTATAACCCGAGTTGATTGTAATGAAACACCTGACAACCAGTCAAATTTCATCCCAACTAAGTGTTGAACCAAACGTCACAATAATACAAAAGACGGACCTAGTCCTGCTGAGCTAGCAAGAATTTACCCTTCCCAAACATTCATTGATAAATTAAATAAAGTGTGTTCTTTCTCCTGCTTCTCCATTTTTCTAGGACAATGAAGCCTCGGGATTTGTTGGAGGGAAACTCTTGTTCAGCCTTCAACTTGAGAAAGACGGAATCCCTAATATAGGTTTCGTTGCCATAGGAACTCCTGATTATACGTGGGCACAATTTGACAACTTTAAACTAGAATAAAAAATAAGCTTTGTTACGTAAGTTACTTTTAAAAGCTTTGAATATACCTTTATCATGCTGTCACCATCGTGGTCATGTTCCCTATTTCCATAACTATATTAAATGCTAACATTCTTTGCACAAACATGGCGCCAGACTATTACTACGTCCATTCTCAGTTTGGTAACAATGAGTTGGAATGGAGTAAAATCAAGATGGCCACACCGTGATAAAGGTCTATTAAGTCACGAGGCAAAGCACTTTTGATGCAATGACAATAACAACTCGACTGAAGTTTTTGTTGAAACAAAACAAGGTGTTGGGGTCAATGCTTGAATCGGTGAAAAGAATGTTGTTAATTAGCTCATCAAAATTAAAAGAAATCAAAGTAAAACATTTTATACTTTTATACCTTAAGATTTAATTTCTACCTCCATTGATTTTCTCCCTCCAGTAATTATAAAAAATATTACAACTGCAATATGAGTGTTGCTCAAGATATGAATTTTCAAAATAATATACATTTTTGTCAAACCCACAGATGTCAAACCTCCGGACCAGACCCTTGTCTGATTGATCTTAAAGTTTCTTAGGTTTGTTATGAGTGTATGTTAGGTCACAATAGTACACCCATTGACACACTTGGGGCTTGGGTTCAAATCCCACCCGAGTAATAAACCTGTGATTTTTGTTCACAGAGCTCGGATAGGTACTCGTATACAGTGCTAACACACCTCACTGTATATTGGTTAAAGCCATTATACACTTTTGGTACAGAAAAATAACAAAAGTTTACAGATTTACAAATAATTTACAGGGTTTACAGAGGGTAACGGTGAAAGACTTCTCTTGAAATATTATTCCATGAAATGCTTTACTTTTTGAGAAAACATTCAAACAATATCAATTCTTGATAGCGAGAATTACAGATTTATTTTAAACACATGTCATGACACTGCGAAACGTGCAGAAACAAGAGTGGGTTTTCCTGTTATTTTCTCCTGACTCCGATGACCGATTGAGCCTAAATTTTCACAGGTTTGTTATTTATATATAAGTTGTGATACACAAAGTGTGGGACTTGGACAATAGATAGATAGATAGATAGATAAAAGGTTTATTGACAATAGCCATCACAGCATAAAAACTGAATTGCAACTATGATACAATATTTTAAAAAGATTAAAAGGACATCATTAAGAGAACAACAATTAATATACAAAAAAAATATATATATAAAATTCACAAGCAAAAAAGGGGAATAAAATTAAACAGCAACCACACACCTTTGGCAAGACACACACCACACCAGCACACACAAACAGGAACAAAAACGCACGTACACACTTGGACTAAACAAAAACAGCATTTAACAAGAACTCTGCAACACAAACAAGACCAAAAGAGCTTTATAAAACGGAATGCAATAAAAAATCAATTAAAATTGTACAAATCGAACCAGGTAACAAAATACAACAAGCCATGAGTCATAAGCACAGGCCGGAGAACTATGGGGTCCGGATGGGAAAAAAAAAACCATTTGAAAAATAAATCAAAGTCAATACTGTTTACCGAAAGTGTATAATGGCTTTAAACCAAAGTTAATACACTGACACTCATGATGTCTATAAGCTCTCGAAGTACTTACCGTTTGTGTAAACCATTCATGGTTCTGAAGCTTGACCGGTTTGATTATAGATCATTACCTATTGACTGTTAAAGGAAGTGGACACTTGATAATTACTCAAAATAATTATTATCATAAAAACTTCCTTGATAACATTCCTTCCTTGGCACATTTGATTTCTGATTTTGCCTCATTGTCATTCATGTAGCCGATTTCAGCAACATGTCATCATTGCAAATGTGATATCATTTTATAGAGGAACACCTCAGCTGTGCATTGATGTATAACTTAATAAAAACAGGGTTAAAAATGATACACATATTCTTGATTGAAAAGAAGTTTCCTAACTTTTTGTGAGCAGTTATGTAGCACCATCGTCATTTAAATAACTTTTGTCTAAAGTTCAAGACCCTTCACTAAAAAAATAATAAAGTAAGTTTGAACAATTTTGAAATAAAATATATTAATAAAATTTTTAAATAAAATATATTCATCAAATTTTACTGAACAAAATTTGGAGAGAAGTCAATATGCTGGTGGCAGCAACAAATAAATGAATGAATAAATAAATATGTTGGGTACTTTCAAACAAAGTGTGTCTGCTTTCGAATTTAATGTTTTTTGGGGGCTTACAAATGAATTTGAACTTCTTAAAGGCAGTGGAAACTATTGGTAACTACTCACAGTAGTTATTATCATAAAACCTTACTTGATACGACTAATGGGAGAGGTTTAGAGTATAAAACATTTTGAGAAATTGCTCCCTCTGAAGTAATGTAGTTTTTGAGAAAGAAGTAATTTTCCACGAATTTGATTTCGAGACCTCAAGTTTAGAATTTGAGGTCTCGAAATCAAGCATCTTTTTTCTTATCTCTCAACAACCATTTCAGCTCAAGTTTTCACAGGTTTGTACTTGTATGCACATGTTGAGATACATTGAGTGAGAATACGGTTCTTTGACAATTACCAATAGAGTCCATTGCTTTAAGTGACTTCAAATGGAATGATATAAACTATATGCCGGGCGACGGGACTGAGAAATAAGTTTAACAAAGAGTACTTCAATTCAATTCAAGGATACATTTATTTCCATACTCTCATAAAAGATTAACAACAGTTACATGTATTACGGAGTAAAGCAAAACATTTCTTTAAGTAACAGTAAACATGAATAAATAAATAGAGTACAGGGCCGTTTTGGTAAGCATAAGCTTGTAAAAAACAGCCAGACAGACAAGAAAACACAACCGGACCGACAGACAGACAGACAGACAGACAGATAATACATGACACACCAAATTCGTAATAGAAGCGACAAGATTGCAGAACAGTTTAAGCTGAAAATAAATAAGACAAGTATTGAAGAGATGGATGTGGTTCAATTACATAGGATGGGAAGTCGATACGTAATGGGAGATAATGTCACGTTTGAAAGCAGACTTAAAAAGACTCACGGACCACTTAGATCTAATGCGTTCATCTATGGCATTCCACACACGAGGACCAAGAAGCGGATTGTGTTCATAGAGTAAGTGGTACTTCGGTGTTCAACAACATGGGTACTTAGAAAGTATGTAGTTCTTACTCTATGAAAAGCAAAACTAGGTGAATCAAAGTGTGCCGAAGAGGTATGACACACTACCCTTATTCTGCTAAGTATGTTGTTGTGCTTATTAGCTACTCTTTGTGCTTCACAGCTTTATGAAATTGGGATTGCTGCATATTTTTATAACTACTAGCCGCTAAGGTTTGGATACACTTGCTCTCTACAGGTTCTGATCCTGTAACATTAAGTTAGAATGGGAAGAACAACGCTCTTATGGCACTACGTAGCTTTGAAGCTACATTCAGCTTCTTCTGTATGCCGGATCATTTTGAAATGTACTGAATGTGGTTATTTAAAAATATATCATATGATTTTTGTCTCTACCCCAAAATTTGAATCTGAGAAGCGTCGATGCAGTACGCCTCTTCTGACTGTGTTAGAAATTTATCTTCCTGCACTTTTATACATACTTTTTTTGTTAGTGTAAAGGCCTAGCCATCATTAGTGTTTATTTTTTGAATGTTTAACCTTTTAAACAGGATCTCTTTTTGCAGTTGTTTTTTGTTTGTTTGGTTTTTTTTTACCGCTGGGATTACTCCTGAGAACTCTGAACCTATCGTATTTTAGGAGTATTTTTTTATTTATCTTCTTTTGTATTTGTGTATTTTATTGTCTTCATGGCCCGGGACAGAGTCCTTGAAATCTGATGGGGCTACCCCTGGTGAAAAAAGGCACAACTAAATAAGTACTGCAGTGATGGACTGTGTTTGGAAAGTCTAACCTGGAGACAGCCTACCAGCGGCATGTAGCACACTATGCAAGTGTGTTGCGCACCAACGGTTTTGCGCCATATAACACTGCATGAAAAGGCCAGCTCATAATGAGACTCGCCTTTGACGATTTATTTTCTATCTTTTTTCAAGTTTTGATGAACGATTTCGTTGCTAGAATCATCACAAGTGATTAGGGTGAGTTGATACCTATCTGTAACGTGAACAAAGAAAAAAATGCTGTACCGAAATAATGTGTGTGCTTATTATAAAATTATTAGGTTTGTGTTTTTCATAGCGGTAAATTTAAATAGACCTTATGCATTGACGTCATCCAGCCGCCATCTTTGAGGTCAAACGGTGACGAAATAATCGAAACGCACATAGATTGGCCAATAAACAACCTCCTTTTGACCTCAATGCGGGGGTGCCGTACTGAAATGACGTCATGTTTGGTGTTACAAAAAGTACCCAAAGAATTATGTAATGCATTTATTTGCAACTACTTTTAGAGATTACCAAAAGAAATAAACTTAGTACATAAAGGACATAGGATTTGAGGCATTGCATGGTGAGGTATCAATGTACATATATATTTGGTTTGCGGTAACACCATGTGTGTATATACTTGCCAGGTAGAGTTTGTTCAGTCTCCTGACAATGACTAGAGCAAGCTAGTCGAAACGTTGAGACCAACCCAAGAACTTACTCCGCGGTAGTATAGTTAATTACGATCGAATAGGCCTAAGCTAAAGTAGTAGTCCCAGCCTATTTCTTCACCATCCGCCCAGGTAATAGTTAATAAGCAAGACAGTTCTTTTCAGAACTTAGAAGTCTCCCGAATACCCGAACATCTACTCTGCGGTAGTAGAATAAAGCAAGACAGTTCTCTAAGAACAAACTCTACCTGGCAAGTAGATACACACATGGTGTTACCGCAAACCAAATATATATACATATAGGACGTTTAAAAAGAACTTCGACATATAGCCATACCTAAGTTATTTGTACACAATCTTCAATATCGTCACTGCTTAGCAAGGTTTAGGTGCTAAGCACATTACAAGTTGATGTTGGGAGATATACAGGTGTATAATTTAAGGATCGTATGTATTCACAGCCTGGAGGATGTTGAAATCCAAATTCATTTCATTTGTTTTGCCAAATGTTTACTGTATTCGGAAAGATATTGTATGATACCATGGGTCAAAGTTACACAGGTTTTAGTATCTTATCTGACAAGAAAAAAATAATTTTCCTTGTGAGTTCTCAAAAGAAAACCACTATTAATTGTGTTTCGAAACCCAAACATAATTTAAAATTTGTTCTTGCTGACCTCTCGAGAGCTCTACTTCTGTGTTGTATAATAAGTTTAAGTTTTGTTATTGTTGTAACCCTTCCCGTAGGGAATGAGGTTTGTTCCGTTTAAGGACCAAAATTTGATACAATACAATACAATTATTATTATTATTAATGCATCCAATATTTGCAAAATATTGCGTGTAGTTATTTAAATGCCTCGTAGTTTTAATAGCAACTGTACGAAATTAAATTGCAATGGAATAAGGTTGAATCTGTGTTTCATGTTTTCTCTTTCATTATTGTTGTGCAAAGCCTTTAACGTAAAATCAAACTTAAAAACTGTGCACCCTCAATATTGGAAAACATCACAAGGGGTAGTAAGTCCAGGATTTGTATCCATTACGGGCCCGAAATTAAACAAAATCACATTAAAAACAAAACAAAAGAGGTCGTGATTCAAGCATTTTCATCAAAAAAGACCTAAGTGTAAAATTTAAGGAACAAACATTTTTCATCATCAGAAGTCGAGCATTTTAGTCGTTTTTTAAAATGATTTCAGTGATGAAAATGCTGGACTTACCCCTTGCCTTTCTTCAATTTTAGGCAAATTTTTGATGAGAATGCAGCTGGACGTCTTTTTTTTTCAGTTTATGAAAAGAAAGATAATTTGAATACACATAATTGTCCAGAAGAAAAAACTTCCGAGGTCAAAATAAATAAAACAAAAATTACGTCTTTAATGGTGTGGTTAATTGGGTTCATTTAATTAATTATTCTAAATCTCATAGCATGATAGGTGGCGCCGTAGCTACACTAACTACGTATGGGACTGGGAGCCACGAGACCCTGGTTCAACTCTACTGGGTGTATGTTTCTTTTCTTTTTTGCTTGAGTGAACGCAGTGAATTATTATAAGTAGTATAAAAAGCCACCCCCCCCCCCCCCCAGACACACCAACAGTCACCTAGGTGCACTGGATAGTTCCAATGCGTGTTCTACCGAGAGCTGGTACACCCGGTTCGAATCCTGTACCCGTACATTATATGGACTTGATTTTACTGCTTGTCGCGGGAATGAATTTGGGGTAGGTCATACCCAAACGAGGTTGGATTACTTGGCCAGGTGGTAGAGTAAAAGACAGTCCCCAAGTTACAGGTTGCTGGAACAATAGGATGAGTCTCAAATATTCATTTTAATCTGGATTTTAAACCGTCGTACTATCCGAAATAAGGCATTATCTCAAAAAGTAGCCATCGTAGACGACTAAAACCAAGATTTTCCTGCTCCTCGCCCTCTATTACACCTAGGTATGAAGTTTCAGGCGATTTGGAAAGCACAAATTTCGGCCGATTTTTGAAAAAAACGACAAGGGGGGGGGGGGGGGTAAGCTTGACGTTTTTTCACCCTCGGAAATGTTTTCTCTCCGAATTGCCTCAAAATTTAACCAAAGGAAGTTCGTCATGTGTAAAAGACAGTCTCCAAGTTACAGGTTGCTGAAACAATATGATGGGTCTCAAATATTCATTTTAATCTGGATTTTAAACCGTCGTACTAGCCGAAATGAGGCATTATCTCAAAAAGTAGCCATCGTAGACGACTAAAACCAAGATTTTCTTGCTCCTCGCCCCCAATTACACCTAAGTATGAAATTTCAGGCGATTTGGAAGACACAAATTTCGGCCGATTTTTGAAAAAAACGACAAGGGGGGGTAAGCTTGACGTTTTTTCACCCTCGGAAATGTTTTCTCTCCGAATTGCCTCAAAATTTAACCAAAGGAAGTTCGTTATGTGTAAAAGACAGTCTCCAAGTTACAGGTTGCTGGAACAATAGAATGGGTCTCAAACACTCATTTTAACCTTGATTTTAAACTGACGTACTATCCGAAATGAGGCATTATCTCAAAAAGTAGCCATCGTAGACGACTAAAACCAAGATTTTCCTGCTCCTCGCCCTCTATTACACCTAGGTATGAAGTTTCAGGCGATTTGGAAAGCACAAATTTCGGCCGATTTTTGAAAAAAACGACAAGGGGGGGGGGGGTAAGCTTGACGTTTTTTCACCCTCGGAAATGTTTTCTCTCCGAATTGCCTCAAAATTTAACCAAAGGAAGTTCGTCATGTGTAAAAGACAGTCTCCAAGTTACAGGTTGCTGAAACAATATGATGGGTCTCAAATATTCATTTTAATCTGGATTTTAAACCGTCGTACTAGCCGAAATGAGGCATTATCTCAAAAAGTAGCCATCGTAGACGACTAAAACCAAGATTTTCTTGCTCCTCGCCCCCAATTACACCTAAGTATGAAATTTCAGGCGATTTGGAAGACACAAATTTCGGCCGATTTTTGAAAAAAACGACAAGGGGGGGTAAGCTTGACGTTTTTTCACCCTCGGAAATGTTTTCTCTCCGAATTGCCTCAAAATTTAACCAAAGGAAGTTCGTTATGTGTAAAAGACAGTCTCCAAGTTACAGGTTGCTGGAACAATAGAATGGGTCTCAAACACTCATTTTAACCTTGATTTTAAACTGACGTACTATCCGAAATGAGGCATTATCTCAAAAAGTAGCCATCGTAGACGACTAAAACCAAGATTTTCCTGCTCCTCGCCCTCTATTTCACATAGGTATGAAATTTCAGGCGATTCGGAAGACACAAATTTCGGCCGATTTTTGAAAAAACGACAAGGGGGTCAGCTTGACGTTTTTTCACCCTCGGAAATGTTATCTCTCCGAATTGCCTCAAAATTTAACCAAAGGAAGTTCGTCATGTGTAAAAGACAGTCTCCAAGTTACAGGTTGCTGGAACAATAGAATGGGTCTCAAACATTCATGTTAACCTCTCTTTTTGGAGGCACTGCTATATCAACAAGTAAGCGACATTGCGACAAGAACACGAATAGTCGGGTACCCTATAGTTGGTCTTATAACCCATGCTTCGTACCCAGTAATTTACCGCGTACACATGTATTCAAAATGATCTCCAACCATGCAGTTGACTCTGGCTGTCTCCGTGGACGATATTTAGAGCCTTTTTGATGTAGTTTTAATCTTCAGGGAACTGTTCAGGCAAGACTAATGTGTACTCGTTTATTCTGATTCAATATAAAGTCGTTCAAACCCATGGTAAAAGCAATGTTTGTGATTTGTTTGTTTCTATTAGCTACAGGTCTACACTACGTTAGCTGGTATGCTGGTTAGCTGTGCACAACACAATGGGTATGGTGTGTTATTGCTCAATATAATTCTCTGTTATAGTTAGTAGGCCTGTAGGTTGCTGTTTTCCCGTTGATTATTCGGAGATTAAAACAAAACGGCCAGAAATTGGTGGTGAGGTCGTAAAATTGTTCCAACCTAATTATTCACTGCATATAATTGTACAGCCTATCTATGGCAATGCTTTGATGTTGTACCCTGGATTTAAAACTTTGCATGGTGGAAATACGATATGGACAGGTTTGCGGTAACACCATGCAATGACTATCATCTCTAAATATGGGGTGGTTCTGAAAATAACCGTTGGTTTCAATTGACGTTTCGGTCAGTATTCTCTGATCGCCTTTGGAAAAAACAAAATTCTTTTACGATGCACAAACACTTGACGTTTAATGATTTTAATTATTTAAATAAATAAAAATAAATAAAACATTGCTGCTTAAAATAAATTTGAATGTGTATGTCAATTATTGTCTGAATTCTTTTTATATTGATTTAAAGAGCAGTCATAATGTGAAATGTAGAAACTCAAACATTAAACAAATATTGAATTAAAATATTGAATAAAGAATACTCCGTCCCGTGTCTTATTTAGAGTTCAATTTCCTTAGACTATCAAATATTTATTACATATAATAAAAAATGGTTTTGTTGGTCACAGTGTTACGCCCCCTGTTTGAATATGCTCCCCCCCCCCCCATTCGCCCGATTTGCCCGGCTTCTAGAGACTTTTTCAATCGCTGATACTTTCTCAGTTAGATAGACCCGTTTTAGTCCCGTGCATTTTATTTATCTCAAACACCGTCGAATTTGTGCATGCATCAACTCTGTTGTACCCAGTCCCAATCTTTACATTACCTGGGGTACTATGGCATTGGGAAATCCTTGTAAAACACGCGAGTGGAAGGCACTCGCTATATACGTTTTGATTTAAAGTTGTCCACTCTAAGGTTTATAATTAAACTCGAACCCATTGTTCATAAGAAGAGCGGTGGCCCAGTGGTAGAGCTCCGGATTCTGAGCGCAAAGGTACTGAGTTCGAGCCACGGCGTGTGCCTTTTCTACGCGTAAGAACATTGGTTTAAGCGGAACCCTATGGCATAGGGAAATCCTTGCTTTATACCTAATAAATAACACTATTACGTTTTGATTTAAAGTTGAATTCATTCTAAGGTTTATATTTAAACTCGAACCTTTTTGTTTATGAAGAAGGACAGTGGCACACTGGTAGGGCTCTGGACTCTGAAGCCAAAGGTGCTGGGTTCGAACCCCGGTGTGTGTTCTTTTCCTGCGTTGAAGAACATTGGTTTACGCGGTACCCTACGGCATAGGGAAATCCTTGCTTAACCCCTAATCAATAATTAATGCGAGTGGAAGGCATAAGTTACAATATGTTTTGATATAAAGTTGTTCACTCTAGGGTATAAAATTAAACTCGAACGCAATTGAAGTAAGAGTAGTAGTGGCCCAATGGAAGGGCTCCGGGCTCTACACCCAATGGTACAGGGTTCGAACCCCGGTGTGTGTTCTTTTTCTGCGTTGAAGAACATTGGTTTGCGCGGTTCCCTACGGCATAGGGAAATCCTTGCTTTACACTTAATAAATAATTTGCGAGTGGAAGGCATAAGCTATAATACGTTTTGATTTAAAATTGTTCATTCTAGGGTATAACATTAAACTCGAACGCAAATGAAGTAAGAGTAGTAGTGGCCTAATGGAAGGGCTCCGGGCTCTACACCCAATGGTACAGGGTTCGAACCCCGGTGTGTGTTCTTTTTCTGCGTTGAAGAACATTGGTTTGCGCGGTTCCCTACGGCATAGGGAAATCCTTGCTTTACACTTAATAAATAATTTGCGAGTGGAAGGCATAAGCTATAATACGTTTTGATTTAAAGTTGTTCATTCTAAGGTATAACATTAAACTCGAACGCAAATGAAGTAAGATGAGTAGTGGCCCAATGGAAGGGCTCCGGGCTCTACACCCAATGGTACGGGGTTCGATTCCCGTGTGTTCTTTTACACCGTTTTGATTTAAAGTTGTTCATTCTAGGGTATAACATTAAACTCGAACGCAAATGAAGTAAGAGTAGTAGTGGCCTAATGGAATGGCTCCGGGCTCTACACCCAATGGTACGGGGTTCGATTTCCGTGTGTTCTTTTACTACGTTTTGATTTAAAGTTGTTCATTCTAGGGTATAACATTAAACTCGAACGCAAATGAAGTAAGAGTAGTAGTGGCTCAATGGAAGGGCTCCGGACTCTACACCCAATGGTGCGGAGTTCGATTCCCGGGTGTTCTTTTACTACGTTTTAATTAAAAGTTTGTCATACGAAGGTTTAAAATAAAACTCGAACACATATTAGTAAGAAGGAGCAGTGGCCCAGTGGAAGGGCTCTGGTCTCTGGACCGGAGGGTCCCGGGATCGAATCCAGCTTCAGAAAAGTTGGAGACGTTTTAAAAATGTTTTATTTTTTATTTTTTTAAAACTTATATAAAAAAGAGCATAGGTTCGTTTTAAGTTTTAAGTTTAAAGTTTCTTTCCTCAGCGAGTGCTAGCGGTGAGTGCCACTGCGCGGTGTGTGCCACTGTCTGGTGAGTCGAGACTTCTCGGACGGCAACCGCGCTGCCACCACCGGGGTTCGAACCGGGGACCCTTTGCTTGGGAGGCCGACACCTACCCACGACACCCACTTGGGTCCCCCCCAGGATAATTCGCATTTTAAACCTGATAAACCTGCGGTTCATACTTTACACAGAGAGCTATGGCATGGGATTTCAGTGCTTTATACTTAGTATATAATTGAATACTCATCATAGGATACTATGGTATGGCAATATCAATGCTTTATACTTGGTGTATAATTTGCGAGTTGAATACTTTCCACATGATGCTATGGCATAGTAAAATCATTGCTTTATACTTAGTAATTTCGAGTGAAATGCACAAGTTGTGGGCTGGTTACATAGGCATGGGAAACTCATTGGTTCGGACTTAAAACATATGAGTGAAAATCTACAGCACACTGTATAGTTTAAAATGGGAAAAGGGGTACGCATGGTACTATGGCATAGGGAAATCCTTGCTTTGGACTTGGTAAATAATTTGCGAGTGGAAGGCATAATACGCTTTTACTGACAGGTATTGGTAGTAGATAGGGGACTCTTGTGTTCGGACTTAAAAAGTATTCGACAGGTTGAAGGCACACGCTGTAGGCATAAAGATAGACAATTAGTTTAATTAATGGGGAAATGGTACGCATGGTACAATGGCATGGGGAAATCCTTGCTTTGGACTAGGTAAATAATTTGAGAGTGGAAGGCATACGCTTTACTGACGGGTAGACAGGGGACTCTTTGGTTGTGATATAAAAAATTGGTGAGTGGATGGACGGCACACGCTGTAAGTATGGCGCATTGGTTTACAAGGAAACATAGGCATAATAGGGGACTTACAAAACAATTATTTGAGTCGAAGGCACACGATGTGGGTATAGAAAATTAGTTCACAGGGGAAGTTGGTCTGGCATTTCGATGGGAATTGGGGATTGTCGATCGCTGTGCAAAGGGTAGCGGGGTACACTGGGGTTGGGTGGCTGAGTCTTTAGTAGGCTAGCTGGAATCAACATGACGGCGGGAATATAACTTCTTTGAATGTCCACCAGTGTTTTTGGTGGGTACTCGCCGTGATGGTACAATTGGTTTTATTGAGTTTGATACAATAATTATTTGAGACATTGTTTTATCGAAAATCAGGCAATAAAAACAATTACATCAAAAAGTTACTTAGGTAGACGACTAAACCCAAGTTTTCAGGCGATTTTGAAAAACACAATTTTTTTCGGCAGATTTCTGAGAAAACGGCATGGGGTATAACTTGACGTTTTTTCACCCTCAAAAAAAAATTTCTCTCAGATTTGCCTCAAAATTTAACCAAAGAAAGTTCTTTATGTGCAAAAGACGCTCTACGGATTACAGATTGCTGGAACAATTGGAAGGGCCTCAAATTAATATTAATTTTAATCTTGATTTGGGGGCATCGAAAACTAGACAATATTATCTCAAAAAGTTGCCTACGACTCAGACCAAGGTTTTTCTGTGCATCTCGTCCTTCATTACACATCTGGATGAAATTTCAGACGATTAAAAAAATAAAAATAAAAAACCCGCCAGTTTTATTCAGACCATGTTCAGACTTTAAAAATTTACATTATCATTTGGCGGTATAGGTGGCAAACCAGTTTTAGATTTACAACTTGATATGAGAAAGGCAATCTGCAAAGGCTTAAACATGATGTATCAATTCTTTTGGATGGTAGGCCTACGACTCCGAATGTCAGAGCACCGGTCATTTTGGTTGGTAAACAGTTTACGACAGCTCAGTGTTACATAACATGTAAACAAAAACTGACATAGAAACACGTAGGAGTGACAATATCTCAAAAAGTTGCCTACGACTCAGACCAAGGTTTTTCTGTGCATCTCGTCCTTCATTACACATCTGGATGAAATTTCAGACGATTAAAAAAATAAAAATAAAAAACCCGCCAGTTTTATTCAGACCATGTTCAGACTTTAAAAATTTACATTATCATTTGGCAGTATAGGTGGCAAACCAGTTTTAGATTTACAACTTGATATGAGAAAGGCAATCTGCAAAGGCTTAAACATGATGTATCAATTCTTTTGGATGGTAGGCCTACGACTCCGAATGTCAGAGCACCGGTCATTTTGGTTGGTAAACAGTTTACGACAGCTCAGTGTTACATAACATGTAAACAAAAACTGACATAGAAACACGTAGGAGTGGCCGACACGAATTGAAGTAGATAATCTATAAGAACTACACAGAAAAGTCGATTGTTTCATCAGATCATGGAGGAATTCTTCATCCAGTATCTGATTGACGGCAAATTGGCAATGACAATGCAATGACCTATGCTCTAACGTTACAGCTACTTCCGGATTGCCGTTGTTTATGTTGAGCATGAAGGTGGAATATAATTGCGACAAGAATTGCCCGTTTTATGACAAACTAGGTGGTTACACGCCTTCCACGAGGCCTTCATCCTATTCTACATTATGAACTTGAATAAACTACACGATAAAGCTTACCCATATAGACATTAAATCACATCAAATCATCGTAAGTATATTCACGGTGTTGACAAAATAAAGCATGGCTGGTGGCCATTTTGAATATCGCGTCACGGTATCAAGCCGTCGAGTACCCAGACCTCTACTACTCTGTTGATGTTTATTTCGCGTAGCGTGGATATCGGGTACCTGTCGGTTGCTTTAGCGTGTTCCAATCACCGGTGCCTGTCCAAGATCAAAGGGGCAAACTGGCTCCCGCAAGATCTCGCGGAATGATTCGAAATGCGAGAATCGAAGGCATGAATCATATTAAAAGTGAAGAATAAACCCTTACACTGTAACTAATTGTGGTAATTAAACCAAGTAGCCTTACGTTTGTTCAACTTGAAATGATTTAGCGCAAAGTTGAAAGAACTAAAGGTAATATATGAGGTCTATTTTTTGTTCGTTTCTCGGCTTATTATTTATGTAGGAATAAATAACTTGTAGGTAGATTATTAAAAAGTGACCTTATTTCGTTGTTGAAAATATCTCACTCAAATTTGCGCCACCAAATAATCTAACTTTTAAAGCCTTCGGTACACTTCAACCACCCCCCCCCCCTTAAAAAAAAAAAAAAATAATAATAATATTAATAACAAAATATGGCCTTTTTATGCATGTTGTTGCAAGGATTGCAAGGATTTGACTAAAACGCAAGGCTTACATTTGAATTTATGTAATGAAAAATGAAAATTTAATGGTCTCCATTAAGTTGCAAACTGAAAATTTGATGGTCTCCAAAGAATTGCAAAATGAAAATTTAATGGTCTCCAAAGAATTGCAAAATGAAAATTTAAAGGTCTCCAGTAATGCCCATTAGATGGTCATTTGGGCATTAATTTATACCATTTAATTTTCATTTTTCATTTTATTGGAGACATTTGCAACTTAATGGAGACCATTAAATTTTCATTTTTCATTTTATTGGAGACCATTAAATTTTCATTTTGCATTTTATTGGAGACCATTAAATTTTCAGTTTACAACTTAATGGAGACCATTAAATTTTCATTTTTCATTTTATTGGAGACCATTAAATTTTTTAGTTTGCATGGAGACCATTGAATTTTCATTTTTCATTTTATTTGAGACAATTAAATTTTCAATTTGCAACGTAATAGAGACCATTAATTTTTCATTTTGCAACTTAATGGAGACCATTAAATTGTCATTTTGCAACTTAATGGAGACCATTAAATTTTCATTTTCCATTTTATTGGAGACAATTAAATTTTTATTTTTCATTTTATTGGAGACCATTAAATTTTCAGTTTGCAACTTAATGGAGACCATTAAATTTTCATTTTGCAATTTAATTTTGCATTTTATTGGAGACCATGAAATTTTCAGTGTGCAACTTAATGGAGACCATTAAATTTTAATTTTTCATTTTATTGGAGACCATTAAATTTTAATTTTTCATTTTATTGGAGACCATTAAATTTTAATTTTTCATTTTATTGGAGACCATTAAATTTTCATTTTAATGGAGACCATTTAATTTTCAATTTGAAACTTAATGGAGACCATTAAGTTTTCATTTTGCATTTTTTTGGAGACCATTCAATTTTCATTTTTGCAACTTAAAGGAACACGTTCCCTTGGATCGGTCGAGTTGGTCTTTGAAAAGCGTTTGTAACCGTTTGTTACAAAATGCATATGGTTATAAAGATGATTTAAAAGTAGAATACAATGATCCACACAAATTTGCCTTGAAATTGCGTGGTTTTCCTTTTACTTTGCAAACTAACACGGTCGGCCATTTATGGGAGTCAAAAATTTGACTCCCATAAATGGCCGACCGTGTTAGCCGACGAGGTAAAAGGAAAACCACGCAATTTCGAGTGATACTTGTGTGGATCATTATATTCTACTTTTAAAACATCTTTCCAATCATATGCATTTTATAACAAACGGTTACAAACGCTTTTCAAAGACCAACTCGATCGATTCAAGGCAACGTGTTCCTTTAATGGAGACCATTAGATGGTCATTTGGGCATTACTGTAGACCATTAAATGTTCTTTTGCAACATATTGAAGACCACTAAATTTCCAGTTGTTGCAGAATGAAATTTAAATGGTTTCAAATAAGTTGCAAAATGATAATATTATGGTCTCCAATAAGTTGAAAATTTATTTTATTATTATTTACCAAGTAGGTTTTTATTATTTTTAGTAATTGCCAATAGTGTCCACCATTGTTGATCAACTGATAGAAACAAAACAAACAACAACATCCCTCAATAATTACACAACACAACATAAAATACAGTTAATAACTTTTA
Organism: Asterias rubens; assembly: GCF_902459465.1. Taxonomy (NCBI): domain Eukaryota; kingdom Metazoa; phylum Echinodermata; class Asteroidea; order Forcipulatida; family Asteriidae; genus Asterias; species Asterias rubens. Next base: position 8,443,398 of record NC_047070.1, on the reverse strand, counting down.
TAGATTTTTATTTATAATGGAAATCCACAAACATCTCGCAAATTATCATGACATTTAAAGAAGTAAACAGAGTCAACAAAAACGCACTTATATGTTTGTCACATAATTTGGGGAGATTAAAGACAACACATTGAAAACATTTCCTTGAAAACCTGGTCATTTTTATTTTCAGGAAGTGCATTCTATCCAAACACCTGACCAGTTTCAACTTTTGCATTTGCATCCTGTAGTATAGTCAATACACACCACACATTCAACCTTTTAAAAATAGCATTTGCTTTGTTTACTGTAAGCAGTGCTTATGAAGCCGAAACTGTGTTTATGGTAACTCCCTAAGCAAAAGGCGTCTGCTTACAGACTCCATGAAATTAGGTCCTTAAGCATGTTTCTGCAAAGACTACCCAATGTAAATACTGGTGGTGAAGATGAAACACATACTAAACAAAATGGGTACTTGTTCTAAATCTGTCCAGGGTCCAATTTCATAAAGCTTTTAAAGGGAAGGTACACGTTTAGTAATTGTCAAAGACCACTCTTCTCACTTGGTGTATCCCCACATAAGCATAAAGTAACAAGCCTGTGAAAATTTGAGCTCAATTGGTCGTCGAAGTTGCGAGAAAATGATGAGAAAACAACACCCTTGTTGGACAAATTTGTGATTTCAAATAGTAATAAAAGAATTCTGGCTAGAAATTGCCTTTCTCAAAATATATGCTACTTCAGAAAAAGCCATTTCTCACAATGTTTTATACTATCAACAGTTCTCTAATGCTCGTTACCAAGTAAGTTTTTAAGTTCGTATTTTTTTAGTAATTACCGAAAGTGTACCTTCCCAGGAGCAGCGAAAACACAGCTTAGCAAACATTTTTGCAAAGCAAAAGTGTGGCACCAGTCACAGCAATATATACATACTGGCATTTGGGCTGGTAACCTGTTTATGCAAAGCAAGATTTTCCTGTGCTCAATGACAAGATTTTGTGCTTCCATGTTAAAAAACTTACTTACAATTTTGGGCAGTCACATAATTTTCCGGCGCAATTATCTGTTTACTGGTCAATGACATGCTCGTCTTATCACTTACATTCCCTCTCAATATGTACAGAGTGCATTTTTTTCAATCAATAAATTAAGTCTATCTTTATTATATTATACAATTAATAATTTACATACTTAAAAAACCAAATAACATTATAGGAAAGAAAAGCTGTACTGCATGATCAGAAATTCTGATTTCAATTATTTCTTTAAATGTGTAAATATTGCAACTACTCTGAAATTTGTACTGGGGCAGGGGTGTTAAAATATTGCAACTACTGATAAAATTTGTACTGGGGCAGGGTGTTTAATTGCTGCTTAAAGTTGATTTAAGGAACAAGTTGCCTTGGATCGGTCGAGATGGTCTTTGAAAAGCGTTCTGTTACCGTTTGTTATAAAATGCATATGGGTAGAAAGATTTTGTAAAAGTAGAATACAATGATCTACAAAAATTAGCTTGAAATTGCGTGGTTTTCTTGTTACCTCGTCGACTAACACGGTCGCGACGTAAAAGGAAAACCATGCAACTTTGAGTGATATTTGTGTGGATCATTATATTCTACTTTTAAAAGATCTTTCTAGTCATATGCATTTCATAACAATCTGTTTCAAACGCTTTTTTATAGACCAACTCGTCCGATCCAAGAAAACGTGTTCCTTTAATGATGTAGGTTTTTTCAAACAATGTACAAAGTGCTTATATGCAATCCGCATCATACTGCAAAATAACAATTTACTTTCTCTCCCAACTAAAAAAGAATTTTTAAGAAACACGCAAAGTGCTGAATTTTTGATTCATAAAAAACAAAATCTGTTGGCGGCTGCTTTGGTTAATCAGTACGAGGAATGGCACAACACCAGTTTTATGATAGGCAGTTATTCTATTCCAAATAACATTATGTGAATTTCAAAGGAAACTCCCTTTTTCCTGAAAAGTTTGCAAAAATTCCCATTTTCTAATTTGTTTGGTCTAATTAAAACAGGCAACGGAAAATAATAATCTATAAGCCATAAGTTAAACACTAAAAGAGCTACATGTATAATTCTGGAAAAAAAGTGAAATAATGCCGTTAGATCGACCGGTTTGTAGAAATTATCATTAAATTTGTTTTGTTAATAGCATGCTTTTGCTTGAATCATGAAAGGTCTTGACCGTATGGCCATATTTCTTTTCTACACAAGTCTACAAAGGTCAGATTGAGGGGGGGGGTGTACAAATAAGTCAGGTACAGAATGGTGAGGAATATAATTTCATACCAATGTTTACCTCAGAGTCAGGAGCCTGACAAACGATCTTAGCGATTTGTAGTGGAAGACATTAAAGCAATACATGGTCTCTGCAAGAGCTAGGACACCCTTACCACCCCCCCCCCCCCATAAACTCGTGTTGGTGCCCCCATAAATCATGAATTTCTGTTTGTTCTCCCATTGTTTGTAAGCGTTTGTTATAACATGCATATGGGTGGAAAGATGTTGTAAAAGTAGAATACTATGATCCACACAAACATGCCTCTAAATTGCACAGTTTTCCTTTTACCTTGTCAACTAACACGGTCGGCCATAAGTGGGAGTCAAATTGTTGACTCCCATTCATTGGCGATAATGTTTGTTCGCATGGTAAAAGGAAAACCAACCAATTTCGAGGCAAATTTGTGTGGATCATTGCATTCTACTTTTCAAACATCTTTCCAAACATATGCATTTTATAAACAGTTACAAACGCTGTTTATAGACCAGTTCGTCGGATCCAAGGCAACATGTTCCTTTAATATTCACTGCGCAATATGCAGAGTAGGAACACACACTATAAAACAGTATGATGGGCCGTGCAGTGTAGCTTATTGCACACTCTCGTTGTTATGGATCCACCAATCCAAATCAAGGATTCAAGTTTGCTTGAAGATGGACTTCATTACCAGGGCCCAATTTCATAAACCCTGTAAGCACAATAATTTGCTTAGCATGAAATTTCTTCCTTGATAAAAACAGGATTACCAACCAAATTTCCATGTGATTTTCCGGATAAGTAAACAACAGCTGAGTACCAGTATCAAGCAATATGCAACAAATGGGAATTCATATTGTAATCCTGTTTTTATCCATTTTTGTGCTTACAGGCGAATGAAATTGGGCCCTGGAGTATGCGATAAAAACACTTCTTTTAAGTACATTGGGCACAGGTCTGGAATTTCATCTTCAAGGCCATTTTTTGCAACGCCATTTTTAAGGGCACTCTCGTTTGAAAATCTTAAAATCTATGTGAAACTTTTTTAGAATGGGCACCGAGGCCAAGACCAGGGAAACAGAGGCCATGACCTCTCAGTGACCTTCGTGTAATTCCAGGACTGTGGGCATACATTAAATAGGTATGAACAAGTTCCTAAGAGTTACACGTCCGTTGCGTTTGACAGACACATTCATAAATACAAATAGCACCAAATTGCACAATACGGTTTTAGGATGATAGCATCAATAAACATTGCGCACTCTTCTCAGCAGCCGGGACTCCTCATAAACTCACCACTATTTTAAAAACGCTTTATTTTCCAAACCTTTCAACCACCAGGGCAAAATTTCATGGCTCTTCTTACCGTAAGCGAAGAATCGGCGCTTGCAGAAGCAGGAAATTCAGCCCTAGCGTCAAGCGTATTTCACAAGTTAGCTGGGCATTTTAGCTTGTGCGCGTGTATACTCCACGTTACTAGCCATTCTACACTTATACAAGGCTAGCAGCGCAGAATGGTGATCGAAAGTGCAGATCGTGCGGTAAGTAGAGCCATGACATGGAGACCAGGTTATAATGCTATTGTGTCCCGCTCAGACAGGTTGAATACAATTTTGTCTGACAAGACTTTTTCTCGATGGTAAAAAGAGCTCCCAGAGAGCTTTTTTCTAAAGCACTTTTCCTCAAAAACCATTAATTTGCTTTTTAGCAGGTAACCGGGCTCAGTTTCATAGAGCTGCTCAAGCACAAAAAGTAGCTAAGAACAACATGCTTACCAGAACAAGCCAAACTGTCATGTAACATGCACACTTAGTAGCTGGTATCCTGCTCATTTCTGCTTAGCAGACAACTGTTAAAGGGAAGGTACACTATTGGTAACGGTCAAAGACCAGTATTATCACTTGGTGTATCTCAACATATGCATAAAATAATAAACCTGTGAAAAATTTGAGATTAATTGGTCATCAGAGTTGGGAGAAAATGATGAAAGAAAAAACCACCCTTGTTAAATGAATTTGTGTGCTTTCAGATAGGAATAAAAGACTTCTAGCTAGAAGTCTTTTATTATTTTGGTGAGATATTACCTCTTTTTAGAAACTACGTTACTTCAGAGGGAGTCGTTTCTCACAATGTTTTATACTATCAACAGCTCCCCATGTCTAGATACCAAGCCAGTGTTTAAGTTAATATTTGTTTTGAGTAATTACCAAACGTGTACCTTCCCTTTAAACATCTACTCCAGCTACTCAATGAAATTTTGGTCCCTGCTTTGACCATGAGACGCGCCGAGTGGATGAGAGTTGATCAGAATGAACTTCCAGCGAACCAGTGCAAAGTGTGAGTAGAAGTAGAAGAGGATGATTAGGTAGCCGCCATCACAGATGATGGGTGAGGTGTTATTTCTCGGGGTTATCTGGTTTGACGATCTGGAACGTGATGAGGTACTCTGGGAAAGCCTGTCAATGGGAAAAGAGATGTTCGCTTTAGATTACCAAAATTAAAAAGATTTTACGGGAAAGTTATCAAGGGAATTTCAGGCTCATCGATTGAACTGATCTTGAACTATTTGTAATCTTTTGCGGTGTGAGCAACTCTGAATCAACTCATGTGCTACCGTAGTGGTCCCGTAGCATGCACTGCAGTTGGTTGCCTCCAAGTGGCCTGTAAATGTTGCCTTATGTGCCAAGGCCCTCAGGGTCACAGAGTTGTTGTTGAAAAAAAAATTAACCAAGAGCGCTAAGTGGAAAGCTTGCGAGCACAAAGTGTAAAAAGCTTGCGAGGAGTGCAAAGTCTGCTTGCTAGAATACATTTATCTTTGGTTTTGAAAGCACTACTCTGTAATCTGGGGTTATCCAGGGTTTTATCTTCATTTTCCTATGAATTTGGGGTTGGGGTTTAACAAAAATGTATTTGCGGTTAAAAAAGGAGAAATCACATCCCTGTCAAACTCACCTGTTCTCCTCTGTAGATGACATACTCGGAGTACGCCAAGCCGCCAGTGCTGGGTCTGCCGATGACCGAGTGGTGACCAGGAGGTGCATGGGCCATCTTCATGGCACTGAACTGAAGGAACGCCTTGCCAAGGGTCACTCGGCAGAATACAATTTGCCTGGTACAACAAACATACAATTAATAATAATAATAATAAAGGTGGATTATATATAGCGCTCAAGGCGTCACCATTCAGTATTTTCCTGCAAGGCAATTTGGGACTACGTTGGAATTATGAGACCTACTCCTTTAGCACCATGTAACGGTTTACAAGATGCTGTGGCACGATATGCAGCCAGAAACAACCCAGTAACATCGGGGTGAACCCCTTCTCTTTTTGATAAGTGCACTGTGTTCTTTTACGTGCTTTACACAACACATGGGACCGACGGCTTTATGTCCCATCTGAAGGACGATGCAATGGTTAAGTGTCTTGCTTAAGAACACAGGTGTTACGACTGGGACTCGAACCCACACTCTGCTGATCACAATCAATGTTTATTTCCATCCATTCCATTTAATTTCATTTCATTTATTGAGGTTGTGAAGCCAAGAGAGAAGCCAGAAAAGAGAACTCAATCACTTTACTAGCCAAGAACCCCAATAGAGGGAAGACAAAGAAGGAAGTTCCAGTTTTAGATGTGGCTAGGGGAACCCCACGCAATCAGGGAGGGACTGAAAACCAAATCCACATAGTGCCACCCAGCCTGAATACCGCAACAAAGTCAGAGTTAAATTTCCACAAGAATCTATGTCGATCATCAGCATTCCTTGAACTCACCTATGACAAATATAACAGGACCTGTCTTTATGGGCGGGGCATCCTGTCCCTCCCCCGATTCCGTACACATACTGGTTGCTTTTTGAGGAGTCCTCAGCAAAGTAGATACCTGCTCCGAACATGCCACCGATGTAGGCATGGCGTTCGTCAAAGCCTTTGTTGACGATGGCGTTGATGAATGGTGACCCTATGGAGAAAGGCAGAATGACTTTAATAAAGACCCATGCAATGGAAAACCACACTCGAAAAATTTCCCACTGTTTCTCTTATCGCTAAACTTCACTGGCTACCCATGGAGAAATGCATCCAGTTCAAAACTCTTCTATATGTTTTGACATGTTTGCTCCACCTTATCTCTCCAATTTGTTTCATCTTCGCCATAGCAACCATCAAGGACTCTGTTCTACTTTCAATAGAATTCGCGAGTCCAGATTATCTTATGGCAAAGACGCCTTACCACGCTCTGTGCTGAACTTTTGAACAGTCTCCCAATTGATGTCCGTGATTCTTCTTGTGTTGTTACACTTAAGAGTACACTTTAAACTTATCTCTTTACTAAATAGTAGATTTCAGTTTTGTTCTTGCTGTTTTAATTTATCCTTTTCTTTTGTTATGCGCTTTAATCATATTTTGGAAAGGCCCAGTATAATTATTATTTTATTATTATCCCCGTGGAGCACAGCCCTGGTGAGGTCCCAGGACATTTTGTACCAAAAGCGCACTTTCACATTGTGCCCCTTTTCCGCAGGGTTCGGGGTGCACATTTCAAGAATAGCCCAGGGTTTAACCGCTTACCCCTACTCAGGAGCGGGGATGGTTTTCCCCCGGCTAATGCCCATTTGCCGGGGCAGACCAGGAGCAAACCAGCGGTAAATCGTCCATAGTGTAAAAAGGCCATTCGCTTTTTCCCAGGGAAAATCCCAGAGTAATACCATACAAAAAATGATAATTAAAAAAATTGCAGGACGTACCGTGGAAGAGCATCCTCTCGTTGTCATGGTTATGATTCTCATCAGCGACCTCCTTCTTCCGATGCAAGTATCTATCCCACAGTCTCCTGTTGCGTACTTTCTGAATCTTGTTGATGCTGTACTTACTGAAGATACCACCGGCCTGGCCGTTATCGCGGTGCTCTCGGACCGTGTTCTGCATCTGGTTGACAAAAGCACACAAAATAAAGTTTAAATCTCATCCCCTTAAGGTGATCTCCTGGCCCAATCTCTTGGCTCTGCTTACCGCCGAGTTCTGCGCATGCGAACACAATTCCCCCAATTACGCGCAAGCGCTGAGTTTCTACACTAGCTGTGTAAGCATAGAATGCTTAATTAAATGGAATACGCATGCGCACAAGCCAAAATAGGCTTGGCAGAAGCACAGAAATACCTGCTTTCGCAAGCGCCGATTTTTTGCCGACGGTAAGCAGGGCCATGAAGTTTCACCCAGGTTGTATCGTAAACTTGGGTTTGATCCCTTGCTACAGGGCAGGTAATGGTTGTATGGCTCCTGACTGACACCCTTGGACAAAAGTATTGTCAAAAGAGGGAGACTGCCACCATAGGCCTAGATAGCCCAGTTGGTAGAGCTTTTTTCCCTTAAATCTGGTTGGTTCAAATGACCCTCTCGTCAACTAACGGAGGGTTGTTATTAATTTTGGTTTTTACCCATACACCGATGTGTGTTAGCACTGTATACTTAGTACTTTCCCAAGTCCTGTGAAAAAAATGTCACAGGTATGTGACTCAGGTGGGATTCGAACCCACGACCCTTGCAATTCTAGAGCAGTGTCTAAAATTTAGAGCAGTGTCTTAACTATGGATTTCTAACTACTCACCTCAACGGCAACCGACTGGTACTCCTTATCATCAATACCCAGATCAATCAGGATGGATCCAGAGTTGCCATGAGCTCCTAGGTGTGGGTTAGGTGTGATGTTACCCCCCATCAGTCTCTCCATACCCTTGATGACCTTATGCCGGTGGCCGTATGCGTTGATGCCAATCTCCTTAAGCTCCTCATGACCCATATCCAGCAGGACATCCATGCTTATCTGCATCAAACATTTGGACAAGAATGAACTCATGGATCGTCAGACACAGGGGGGAGAACACTCTCAACAAAGACAAGCTCCAGAACATTTAGGACCAATTAGTCCTAACCACGCCTACAACGACCTCTATGTCCACCAAGAAAGGATATCAAATGCAGTTCAGCATTAGACATGGTCAACAGTCTAAAGAGAATCTCTTAGCTTAGGAGTGAAATGTAACTACTAACATTGTATGTAAGTAATATTTACATAATTTTGGACTTGTAAAAAGGAATCTTTTAAATCAAGAATTGATTCATACATCATACACCTTTCGCATGTTAAGAGAGGTTTGCAGTAACACCATATTAATATCTCTTTTGAGTAGTGTTGGTTCAAAAAAGAACCTATGGTTAACGACTCAACATTTTGTAACAGTATGCTCTGATCATCTTCATATTCATATTCCTTCAAAGACAAGATCCAAACTAATAAGTCAGAAACCCTAACGAACCAAGTACCAAACATTACGTGGCTTATGTTTGTCAACTCACCAGTTCCCTTTCAAAGATCTCCCTGAGATGATCCAGCTGAACGCCCCTCAAAAAGGCCCCGATACTGATGTCTAATGGATTACCGGTACTACTCTCGCTACTGCCGCTGTCTGCCGCCCCGTCTCCGGTCTGTGACGTCGATGTCACCACTTGCTTCACAGCTGGTGTCGCTGCCGCACCGACCCCGCCAACCGCCCCCTGCGCAGTGTCCACATCATCGGAGGCGAGCCCTGGTCCGGGTCTCCTCGACGAAGGAGCGGGGATGAGGGTGCTATTCTTGATGGGTGTGGTCGGGGTGAGGCCTTTGGCAGTGGTCGGGGCTGAGCCCAGGGGCATGGCATCAATGAGGAGGGAGCGTACGTCGTCTGCGGTGGCAAGGTCGAGTGGTGTTTGCCCCTCCTGGTTAGTCATTGTTGGATCAGCACCATGGGCAAGCTAAATAAAAGCATTACATACAAATAATGAGCATGCATGAAAACCTTTATACAAGTCTAGCAAAGAGGGATGGTTAAAGACGGAAACAATGGGAGAATTTCCAAGGCTAGGTGGCAGCAGTTAAAACCATTGTTTTTGTAGTTCTGAACATGCGCATAATTCTGATAATTCTGAGAACAATGGATTTACCGAGTAAGTTTGCTGCCACCTATCGTCCCAGGAATTCTCCTATTGGTTTCAAGTCACAAACTATATGGAATTTTAGGCATTGCATGGTGAGGTATCAATGTATATTTCGTTTTGCGCCCACACCATGTGTGTGTCTACTTGCCAGGTAGAATTTGTTCTTTTAAGAACTGTTTTGCTTTAGATTCTACTACCGCGGAGTAGATTTCCAAAATTCCGGAGACTTTTTAATTCTGAAAAGAACTGCCCTGCTTTTAAGGTAGACTACTACTTAAGCCTATAGTGAATCGTCATTAACGGCACTACAACGGAGTGAGTTCTCAATAGGTCTCAACGGTTTCACCTAGCTTTCTCAAAAAGGAATAAACAAACAATGAGGTCTTACCAAGAGTGCGCAGAGTTGAGTGCGACCTTTCTGCGCTGCTTCGTGTAGGGGAGTAAAGTTCCAGCGGTCTACAGCATTGACGCACGTGTTGTGTTTGATAAGCAACGAGGCAATATCCAAATGCTACAATATCCAAACAGACAGACAAACAAATTATAACAAATTAAAATTTCATGATTAGCATGGGTTTGAAAGGATGTTATCAAGGTGTGTAGGAATTGCAGCTTTGAATGGCAAAATAATCGAGAAACGCTCTCTGTGAATTGTGACCGTTTCAGAGATAATACTCTTTATCCCCGATGAAATTTTTTAATTTTGATTAACACAGATGTTAAAACATCCGTGAAATCGTTATGATTAGAACTGCCTCTAGCCTCTAGGCTAGCTCTGTCCCCTCTGTCAATGCAAAGGTCATGGGTTTGAATTCCACCAGACAGTTTTACCTGTGATTTTTGTTTACGGAACTCAAGAAAGTATACAGTGCTAGCACATCAGTGTAAGGGTTAAACCAAGTTATATTTGTTATCCCCGATGCAATGGTGGTTTATATGTTAGACGAGCCCTCAACTGTCTTTAGGGAGAGCACTTATGGACTTACCCCATAGGATGAGGCATTATGCAGAGGGATGAGACCTCCTTTATCCCTGGCATTCACATCAGCACCATGCTCTAGTAAGTAGTCTGCTACTTCTACGTTGTTGTAACCAGCTATAGGAAGGAAACAAGACAAAAAAACCATCATCACAAGTTGGGCTAAAAATAAGACTACAGCTGATTTCAGCCGATTTCACGAACACTAGGATTAATCCTACCTCAAGTTAGGAAGAGTAACTCGTCCTAGATTAGGATAGATTCAATGCATCCTTACGTATGGGCAGGAACTTAACACGTCCTAAGCCCTAATATTAATCCTAAGTTAGGATGAGTTTGGTGAAATCGATGGCTGGGTTATCCCGCCCCTAGGTGCGTATCATAGTGGTCAATATGTCTTGCTACAAGGGGTGTAAGCTACATTTTGGGAAGTATGAGACTCTTTCCTTAATAGCACCATTTAATGGTTTTCAAGGTGCTGTGGCTCAATATTCTGCCAATCTGACCAGAAACACCAGGGCGAACCCCTTCTCTTGTCTATAAGCGCACTGGGTTCATGCATTACACAACACACAGGGCCAACGACTTAACACCCCCATCCGATGGAGGAAGCAATCAAAGTTAGGTGTCTTGCTTTAAGGACAAAGGTGTCACGACCGGGACTCGTACCAACACTCTGCTGAGCAGAATCACCAGTGTTTGAGTCCAGGGCTCTAATCCTCTCGGCCACGACAGATTTACAGATTCACCAGCGACAGGTCTACTACTATGTCTTAAAGGCACTGGAAATGTTTGGTAAAGGTCAAGCACCAGTATTCTCACTTGGTATATCCCAACGTATGCATGAAACAAACCTGTGAAAATTTGGACTCAAATGGTCATCGCATTTGCAAGAGAACAATGAATGAAAAAAACACCCTTTTTGCATGTCTTTGTGTGCTTTCAGATGCATGATAAAAGGCTTCAGCTGAGGTCTTAAATTATTTAAGTGAGCAATTACCTCTTTCTCAAAAACTGTGTTACTACAGAGGAAGCCGTTTCTCACAATGTTTGATACTACATGTATCAACAGCTCTCCATTACTTGTTACCAAGTACGTTAAATACCAACAGCATCCCATGACTCTACACAAATGACATAACTTTTTCTCTGCAAGTTTACAGCTTCACACACCAAGACCCACCTGCTAAGTGTAGAGGAGTAGAGTTCCTGCCCTGGGAGTCCCGACAGTTGATATTATCCGGAGTGACCAGTTTCTGGACCCTGACCAGGTTGCCCTTCTTGGCTGCCTCAAGGAGAGCGGCATCTCCCCTCAGTAGATCCTGAACGTCCTGGTCACCTTCTTTGACCAGGTCCAGGGCCGTGTGACCGTCGCGGTTTTTCTTCTCAGGATCAGCACCATGCTACAAAGGAATGAACAGCCAGAAATAAAAACCGGATATTTGACACCTTTTATAGATCAAGTTTTTAGTCATGACATGAATCCATACTCACTGTTAATGAAGATGTATATAATTTACCTGTACAAGTTTCAGCTTCACAGTCGCCAAGTTTTTGAAAAAAAAAGTGAAAATCACAGAGCGATGAATTCAGGAGAGTTTCGCAAGTACCGGTGCTGGTAAAAACATTATACATGCTAAAATAATTTTCTCTAAAATCTCTTTTTCTAAAACTACATTACCTTAAAGGGTGCCGCTTCTAACACTGTTTTATAATTTCAACACATCTCCAGTGATATTTACCGAGTTTTAGAGGTTAATTTGGGGGGGAGTAATTACCAAAAGTGTACATTCTGTTTAAGATGATCATTTCCAGAAGGGAAGGCTTTGAGAATAATGGTTTACCTTAAGTAGTAGTTTGCATATCTCATATTTGCCCTTAGCCGCAGCCTCATGTAGCGGAGTGAACTTCCACAGATCTGCTGCATTTACGACAGCGCTGTGTTTGATCAATAGCTCCGTCACCTCATAATGACCAAAGGAGCAGGCATTATGCAGAGGAACAAGTCCACTGTAAAAGAAGACACAGGAAGGGACAATTTCATTTATAATATTCAGTTTGGTTTTACCCATATTTACCGTTGTGTGTTAGCACTGTATACTCAGTATTTCCCGCGTTCTGTGAAAAAAATTCACAGGAATATTTCTCCGGTGGGATTCAAACCCACCACCTTTTCAATTCTAGAGCAGTGTCTTACCAACTAGACCACCGAGATTGCCCGGTAGCTAGAGGCAGTTCGAATCCTATGTTTAAGCAGCGGCTAATGCATTGAATTAACAGGTGTTGAGTTTTAATTTTCATTAATAATGTTGAACATTTCTTGTGCGGCATGTCTGTAAAGGATGACACTCATGCCGCGAAAAAAACCTGAGCTCTGCTATATACACAAAGACAACCAAAGGCCGAGAGCTATGGTTCCCGAAATAGATAGGTTTTGAGATGTGTTTCAAATTGAGAACAAGTATCTGCTTGTCTGAGTTGAAGTGAGACACTGTTCCATAGAGATGTGAAAAACAACGATCACTCCAGAAGTGCCGGAAGAATGTGAATGGAAGTAGGTCAAACCTAACGACCGTTCGCGTCCACTATGGGAATTTTTGCCGCAAGCCGCTTATAAAATCTGGTTGTTTTTGTAGCCAAGGCATAATATGGTTGTTTTTGTAGTCAAGGTAAAATATGGTTGATTTCATAGTCAAGGCAAAATATAGTTTGTTTTTTTTAGTCAAGACAAATAGGGTTGTTTTTGTAGTCAAGGTAAAATATGGTTGATTTGTAGCCCAGGCAAAACACGGTTGTTTTAGTAGTCAAGGTAAAATACGTTTGTTTTTATAGTCGCTGAAAAATGTAACCATTATACCTAAACCATGGACATCAAACCTACCCTTTGTCTTTGGCGTGAACGTAAGCTCCATGCTGCAACAGATAATCAACCACGGCTACTCGATTGTACCCAGCTGCAAAATGCAGAGGCGTCGAGTGTCTGCCTTCCTTGTCTCGGCAGTTGACTATATGTGGATTCCTCGACACTAGGGCCTGGAGGTTAAAAAATGACAATTTTTGAACAATAATAATAATAATAATACAGGTTTTCTATATAGTGCTCATACTCATCATTCAGTGAAACTCAAGGCACTTCAATATTCAGTATTTTCCTGTAAGGTATTGTGGATCTACAGTTTTTAAGTATGAGACCAATGGGAGACTTTCTGGGACGATAGAGGGCAGCAGACTTACCGGGTAAATCCATTGTTCTCAGAATTATGCGCATGTTCAGAACTACGTAAACAATGAAAATTTACCCGGTATGTCTGCTGCCACCTAGCGTTGGAAAGTCTCCTATTCCTTAGAGGAACACATTGCCTTGGATCAGATCAGGTTGGTCTTTGAAAAAGTGTGTAAAAACCGTTTGTTATGAAATGCATATGGTTAGAAAGATATTTTAAAAGTAGAATCTAATGATCCACACAAGTATCACTTGAAATTGTACAGTTTTCCTATAACGTCGCGACCTAACACAATCGGCCATTTGTACTCCACAAAATGGCTAACTGTGTTTCTCTGCGACCTAAAAGGAAAACAACGCAATTTCGAGGCATGTTTGTGTGGATCATTATATTCTATTTTTAAAACATCTTTCTTACCATGCATTTCATAACAACAGATTTCAAACGCTTTTCAAAGACCAACTCGACCGATACAAGGCAACGTGTTCCTTTAATCACGGTGTAATGGTTTACAAGGTTCTGTAGGGCAATCAATCAATGCAGCCAATCAAACCAGGAACACACTGCAGCTCAGTGTCAAGTTCGAGCCCTGTAGTTTTTTTGATTCCGTACCTGGATATTCTCCAAGTCTCCAGCTTTAGAGAACTCTAAGAACTCTGAACTTTCATCAACGGCATTCAACCTCTGCTCAACTGTAAAAATCAAGGATTTAATCATTTAAAAGTTTATGTTTAGTAAACACTCTTAAAATTAATGTCAAACAAAAATATTGGTTAGAACCTGACAGCAGCATAAGATAGTATGAAGCATTTTGAGACACAATTATTATTATTACTATTATTTTTATTCATGTCAGCTTTTGTAAAGCGCTCCAATGTTGTGGGCTGGAACATGGATACAAATAGGTTTACCTTTATATTTATCTGAACACATTAAGCATTTTAAGTCGAGCTTGTTTTCGGCCAGTATCTTCTGACTGAACAAAGATCATATCGCTCCTGGGGGCACAGATCTTTTTGTACTGCTGCCCCATGTCTTTTGAACAACCTTCCTCACAACATTCACTCGCCTCCTTCAAAACTTGCAGTGGTAATTTCCTGCAGCAGCACAGTTTAATGTATTTGTCTCTGTTTTTTTTTTTCCTGTGAATTGTTCTTTATTGTCGTGTCTTGATCACCTACTTGTTGGGTGGATATAATGTATATGAAAGTGTTAATTTATTTACCTTGCATGATTTTCTGCACACTCTCCGAGGCAAGCTGTACGGGTGTGAATCCCTGCAGTGATAACACGGTGGTGTCAGCGCCGTACGAGAGCAGAAGACGAGATGCCTCAGGAATGTCTTCACGAGCTGCCCGGTGGAGAGGGGTCTGACCCATGTTGTCTGTGGAATTTACCTGGGACAAGCAGAACAACTTCTTGATGAGGACACAGTATCTATTTCAATGCATGTTCATGTTGAAAGTGACGCTCAAACTTGTCCATATACGTAAGCAAGGGTTATCCTTGAAGGATGTGATCAGATGGCTAAAGTCCTAATCAGCCTACTCTATTCCCCTGGGGCAACCCTTGGAAATAACGGCCCATCCTTTCACACATTTTGCCCCTGAATAACCCCAGGAAATGGGCATGCCTCAGGGAATAGCCACCCCTGCTCTGGAGTAGGGTTTGTTGGTTTTAAGGCCATTGTCCAGTCTATACTGTGTTGGCCTATTTTCTCCCTATGGCTCTCATCCACTTGGACCTGTCCGTCGCATCCTGACGGTTGGGGTAAGCGGTAAAACCCCAGGGGATTCCTGAAACAAGCAGCAGAAACCCACGGAATAGGGACCTTCATGTGCCAATGTGGGATAACTGCGGGGTAAAAATACTCCTTGTCCTCCCCAGGGCTGTATTTCTTGTCATAAGAGATACGGTGTGAAAATGGTTGATGACAAGCCGATGTAAATTCAGGTATACTTCATCAACAACAAAACTGACTTACCTTGGCACCACTTTCCAGTAGGAGCTCCATTACATCAATGTGACCCTTGTCTGTTGCAACATGTAATGGTGTTAGCCCTCTGAAAGGAAGAAAGACAATTGTTTTCTTTCGAGTCAGTTTTTATGCTTTGGGTGGTCAGGTTGGTGTAGTGGCATCTTTTCTCGCCTTCCATCTTTAGAACCCTATGAAGCACGCCGGGGGACTATGTGGATTGGGGTTTTCAGTCCCTAACCCGACAGCGTGGGTTTTTCTCCCATGTCTTATATCCAATGGGTTCTTGGCTAGCAGAGTGATAAAGCTCACTTTTCTGAGAGTCCTTGGCTTCCGACCAAAATAAACTAAATGCAAATGCCTTGAGAACTGAAATATAATGTTTGATTGGGTACAAGGGCTGACCTACACATTATACAGAATTTGACCAATTTTTAAATGCAGTGGACACTATTGGTAATTACTCAAAATAATAATTACCAGAAAACCTTATTTGGTAAAGAGTAATGGAGAGCTGTTGCTAGTATATAACACTATGAGAAATGGCTCCCTCTGAAGTAACATAGTTTTCGAGAAAGAAGTAATTTTCTACAAATTTGATTTCGAGACCTCAGTTTTAGAATTTGAGGTCTCAAACTCAAGCATCTGAAAGCACACAACTTTGTGTGACAAGGGTGTTTTTTCGTTCATTATTATCTTGCAAGTTCGACGACCAATTGTGCTCAAATTTTCACAGGTTGGTTATTTTATGCATATGTTGAGACACACCAAGTGAGAAGACTAGTCTTTGACAATTACCAATAGTGTCCACTGTCTTTAAGGCTATTTAGCTATGATTGTAACCTGTTTTTCTGAGAGCAAACAAATCAGATTATAAATGGAAGAATTTCATGCCCGATGTAAATTAGCCTCGAGTGTGCCAGTGAAAATGTTTGTCAATAATTTCTGTAAATAACTTCTTGTAAAAGAAAACTTACTCGTTGTTCTTGTCGACTAGATTGGCACCCTTTTTGATGAGTAGTTCCACAGCTTGTTTCCTCTTTGGGAAAACGGAACCTGCTACACAGTGCTGTTGCGTAAGAACAAATAATATTTTCCTTTTCTCAATTATACAAACTATTGTAGTTCAAGAGAAGCGTGAAAGAAATGTTGTATTATTCCTGCCAGGTAGACCAACGTTTATCACTTTAGATGTAAAAACAACTTACTGCTTTCCTGAAATATCCTTTTACTTACTGTTAAGTTGCCCAACAAAAATATGACAACTGTCCCCACGTCCCTTAATTGGCACTTTTGACCACATGATCCCAGTATTAGATAAACTACACTGGCAACCTGTCACTCAGCGAATTTAATTCAAAATAACCCTGCTCACATTACTGGCACTAGGTTCACATTGTTCAGCTGCACCCTACATACAAAAAATTGTTGGGGCCCCGTACAACTAGACCAGGCCCGTGATCTACCAGCAATATGCTTCATGTTCCTCGAACTCGCTTGGCCAGTAACAGGTTCCAACCTAGTATTTCAACTTAATTTCTACTAGAATGGCACCTTTGAATGGTTAATACAGGAAAGTGAACTTTACAAATGCTGCTGTATTATTATTATTATTATTATTATTGTTAAAAGTAGTAGTAGTAGTATTATTATTGTGTGAAAAATAAGGAAGACAACTTTACCAAGGGACTATCTAGTGTCTGTGGGTTCTTGAAGTTGACCAAGTCGGGAGCAATCTGCTTCTTGATCCGTGTCATGTCAGATAGCCTGCAAGCTTCCAACATTGCATTGCCCCGAAATTCATCTGTAAATCATAAAGTTACAAACAAATCTTTAATGTATTGTAACTACAGTTAAAATACCCCATAGACAATGCAGGTCTCAATGCATGGTATTCAAACTTTTTACAGACCAATTTGGTTCCACATACATTGTTTTGGCGCCTGAAGGAAACAAACTCACACATTTTAACAGGTCCCAGTGTTCGAATAAATGCAAGACTTGCACGGTGTATTGAAAATGAAATGTTGTCAAGTTTTTTTTATCGATATTAGCAAGGAATCTGAAATTGATGTACAGCAAGTTGGGAAAGGTGTTTTACTAAATTCAGCATCAAAGTATTGTGAGCAAGTTGTTATTGTTATGATTTACAATTATTTGTTCATAATCATGGTGCGTTGTTGCTGAACGAGTTCTGTTGTTCACAGAATGTGCGTTCGAATCCTGGCCAGGGTGGTCACGATCCAGTGGCCTTGAGCAAGATACTTAATCATAATGGCTTTGTTCTTCAGTGTGACATAAGGCTGGGATAGGTGGTGCACATGGCTCATTGCAAGCATCCTTGTCTTAAGGTTTCACCAGGGAAGGCTTGAACTAAACACTGGATGACCGGTCCACGGACAGTGAATTAGGCATGGGGGCCGTAAACTTTGGACCATACACTGCTAAAAAATGTATTCTTTTTTTGAGAAAATATTTCTAGTGTCTCTCCCTAGAACAAGTTTCTAGGGGGTCCCTAGAAAAAGTTTCTAGGGAGTGACACAAGAAATATATTGTCAAAATAACATGTTTTTCTTGTTTCAAGAAAACCATTTTTAGCAGTGTACAAGTCCAGCAGTCTTGTGTTTTTTTATAAAATACCTCATTGCATTTTTAAAGGCAGTGGACACTATTGGTAATTACTCAAAATAATTATTATCATAAAACCTTACTTTGTAACGAGTAATGGGGCGAGATTGGTGGTACAAAACATTGTGAGAAACGGCTCCCTCTGAAGTGACTTAGTTTTCGAGAAAGAAGTAATTTTCCACGAGTTTGATTTTGAGACCTCAGATTTAGAATTTGAGGTCTTGAAATCAAGCATCTAAACGCACACAACTTCGATTGACAATGGTGAATTTTTCTTTCATAGTTATCTCGCAACTCCGACGACCAATCAAGCTCAAACTTTCACAGAATTGTTATTTTATGCATATGTTAAGATACAGCAAGTAAGAAGACTGGTCTTTGACAATTACCAATAGTGTCCACTGGCTTTAATTTAAGCTGATAAATACAGGTATCTTTTGATTCTGTTGAGTATTGAAGCATTCACCATATTTCAATTTTTAAATAAATCTTCTCTCAGTGCTTTTTCCAAAAAAAAACAGCTGAAATGTATTCTGGTCTTGTATGAAATTCTCTGGTCCAGTAAAAGTGTTGAGCTACAAGCCCTGCAGTCTTGTGGGTTTGTTTCCCCCAAAAAACAGCCCTGCCAGCCTTCTGAGTCACAGTGATTAAGTTTGTGTTTGAGGCATGCTTGATTTCGTGTAAAAAAAGTAAAGGTGGTGCACATGTAAGAGTGGGGTGGCGGTTTGCATCTGTGGTTCTGGTCCATTTTTGTTGAAACATTCTCGTCTCAAAGTTTCCTCAGGCTTCTGAGTCACACTCAAAAGCAAAAAACACTCAATTTAAAAAACATTTTCCAGTAAAAAAAAATCACTTTAGTAACACATTTATTTATTGTTAACTGAGCAAACTAACTTCGTACTAGATAACGTTGCAAACACTATAAAGTCTGCCTATACATTCTGCAAAATAGTTATAAAATGTGACAAATTCCGTCGTTTGAAGTACACAAAATTAGATAGCCTAATAAGTGTTATTATTATTGAGAAATCCAATTCACTGTTACACAATCAATGGGGAAAATAGTTTAAGTCAGAGAATAGAGTCTCAAAGTGTAGATTCGTGACTACAATGTACTTGCCTTCAGCTCGTACATTATATCCACAAATCTACACTTTCCAGGCCTGTAAGTGGGTCATGAAAAAAAACGGAAAATTGTCTGGATTTTGGGCCATCGGGAAACTTGTCCGTTTTTTGGGCCAGCACTCCCAACATTAAAAGGCTGTAATCAAAAACTGCAGCAGAGACAAAACATTCACAGAAACATAGGCCACAAATCTTAAATGTAACAATGTGTTGTGCATCCTCATTTTCAAGATATTTTTGTAGCATTAGAAGTAATTCCACAAGCGCAATTTGTCCTTGTCGTCGACTGTCATATTTTTTACTTGTCGCAAAAAAATACACACACACACACAATGTACGTCGTGTGGGAAACATGTGTGCCTAATCTTGTCTCAAGGTGTTGGCTTTTTAATACAGCTTTTAGTAAAGCGCCCTCTATTGGTGCAATGGAACAATGACATTGAAGTACATGTATAATAGACATTGCGCTAAACGAAAAATTTACAACGGCTCCAATGAAAGACCAATGCCAAGCATTTTACTGGGTCTAGCCTCCGACTCACATGCCAAATCAAATCGCAATAAAGGGCTTCCCGATTCCAGGTACGTGCTGCTTGACGATCTATTTCGGATGTTAAAAAAAAACTATAAAAAAAACTGAACGCAAAAAAAACGAGGCTTGCAAGAAAAACACGGAACGGGAAAAAAGTGGAGCCCAAGAAAAACGCGGAATGGGAAAATGAAAAAAAACCACCAGAAATCCGCTTTAAAGCGGAGATTTCACAGGCCTGACTTTCTTGTCCATTCTCCTTAACCAAAAGACCTTAATGACATCAGGGCCCAATTTCATAGAGCTGCTAAAGCAGCAAGTATTGCTTGACACATCTCAGCAGAAATTAGCAGGGTACCAGTCAAGGTTGTAGCTAGGGCAAATTGGATGCCGGCTAATTTTGTCGAGAGCTTGGTCGAGAGGGTGGGTGTATGGGGGCAGCGTAGCGCCTCACAACCCGGTGGGATCAACAGGGGCAGCGTCTTTGGAAGCTGAAGGGTTTTAGGTTTTGTTTAAGCTTTGATGGATTCCCCAGGCTCTATGTCTTGCCCATTTGTGCCTTGACATAGTCATTGCCAGAGGAAAAAACATGCCCAGGGAGCCATAGAAAATAATAATTATTAAGTTTTAAAGTAAAATGTCAGGGTAAAATTTATAAATAAAATATATTCTGTTTACTATTTAAATCCTATCTCAAAATAGGGTAGGTAGACTACTAGGCAAAATTTTTGAGTGTTGAATTTATCAATTGAAAGGCTTGCAGTTGCATACATTCATCAGCAGGCAATGCAGAGTGGAGAGACAAGTTCAGAAACACAGCCGCAAAATCTAGACTATTCCATTTCAAAAAGGAGTACATTTTGTAAAATAGAAAAGCCACGTTTCACTTAGTTATATTCATTGACAATCTCTGAACGAAGTGCATTCAATAAACGCAAAAATTGATTCTTGTCATTTCATTCTTTATATATATATATATATTTTTTTTTTGCACAAGTATTAATACTAATAGACAGGAAAATCATCAACCCTACACTCACTCTGAAAATTCTAAATAAAAATTGCATGCAACTTGGACAACTCCACCGACCTTGTCCGCCCATCAGACTAACTTTTTTTTTCAATCGCCCGCCGTGCGAGCCAACCAAAATTCTTTTTCACTAGCCTGCTGCATGTACAGTATGATAAAAACAAATTAAACTAAAGAAAAAAAAAGAAAAAAAAACACGAAAGTGAAGTCCCTAAAAATGGACGACTTTATCTCTTAATTTATGTCCTAAATTATCTACAACCATTTGAATGAACTTGTGGTTTGAGAATTGCTTGTTTTTGAACATGTTCTGATCTCCGTTTGCAACAAAATCTTCTTGAATCAACGACCGGTCAACAACACACATTGAGAAATAATTCAATGAACTTTGGCCAGCAACGCCCTCTGTTGGCAGAAGTTGTCCATGTTATTAGCATTCCTCCAAGGCTGTACATTGTGCACAGTCTGCAGGCGTGATGCACAACGGTTGCCAATTCTTTACTCCGTTTGTGAGGGTGTATTGTGAAAAAGGCTAGCCAAGAATATATGAATATGGATTTATCAACAGCCATCAATGGCCAATCACAGCGTGCGATATCTAGGTTAAAATGGACTTCGGACTGGCTGAGTGTGTAATGTGCTGTGCATGCTACATGAACCAGTGGGCGACCGTGTGAGTATTACCATGTGGTTTTGTGCATCATGTATACTACACGCACGCCGGCGAATGTGCGTGCTTTTTTAGTACTCCATAAACTCGCAGCATTCTAGCGGCTTATTTTTAAGCAACAATCACGGAGAAGATCGCGGTTTTGGATAGAAAATTGTTTTGATTGTTTTTACAGAAATAAAATACACATCTAATTAGGAGTTTATCATAATTGCTGTCTTTATTTTTCAATTATTTCAATGACATTTTAAACAATTTTACATAAATTTATGCCGGTCGGAGTTCGATATTTTTTGTTGGATCCCGGTCGGCGAAAGCTCGGGCCGGTCATAGCCGACCGGCTCCGATCGTGGTAGCTACAACCTTGGTACCAGTCACAAAATGTAAATGTGCCATGGTAGTTTGGCTGGTAAGCTTATTCTGGTAAGCGTATTTTTTGCTGTGCTTAGCTGCTTTTGTGCTTAGGAAGCTCTAGGAAATTGTGCCCTGAACTAAAATGCAAAAGTCTGGCTCTTTGTTTATGAAAAACAAGAGAACTTAAGGATACAAGATTAATATATTTGCAGTTTGTGACAGTCTCCTGACGTTAACTAGAGCAAGCTAGTTGAAACGTTGAGAACTTTTAAAAACTCTTAAAAGCAGCGCTATGAAATTGGGCCCTGGCCTTGAAAATCAACTGTTGTTATCTCTACTTACATTGCAGCATCTCTTTAAGGTCCTTAGTGGGTGCAACGTCGATGGCACTCTTGGAATGGCAGTTAACGAGGTTAGGGTCTGCCCCATGACTCATCAGCAGGGAGCACACCTCAAGCCTGTCAACAGGAACAACAATCATCTACTAATTATCCTAATTCCTATCTCCTGTTTAAAGGCACTGGGCAGGTTTGGTAATTACTCAAAAGATATAATATATAATTCTAAACCCAAGACTGTTCTTTTTGACATGGTGGAACATCTCTTTTGAATGCTCTTGCACTGAACCTCTCTCCAGCTTTTAAACTAACTTTAAAATACACTTGTTCAGTCTTAGCTGAAAGTACTGTCTTTAGAGTTCTTTTTCTATGTGTCACGAGTGTCAGGAGATGGAGCATAAAAACTAACTTTAAAATAAACTTATTCAGTCTTAACTTAAAGTAGCATCTTTGGAGTTCTTTTTCTATGCATCAGGAGAGTCTTTCTGACAGATATGGTGCTTCATAAATGTCCATTATAGTGCATTATTAGTGTTATTTAGGGAATAACAGTGCAAGTACCCGGTCTTCACTGCGTGGTAATGACCGGGTTGGTGGCTGGCGCTGTTAACAGACCTCGCCGGTTAACAGCGCCAGCCACCAACCAAGGTCATTACCACGCAGTGAAGACCGGGTACGAACACTGTTATTCCCATTAATAAATACCTTTTTTAGCGAATTAAACGGCTACAATTGTCCAAATTCCAGACATGTTCAGGGGCCATATTTAAGCTTTTGATGGTTCCCATCTCTTTCGTGCGTTAATCACATTACTGATCTTTGAGACCAGTGACTCTTTGAAATAATGATCTGTTCAGCGCCTTCACTGGGGTCAAAGGAGGCAAATGATTGGACGATAGCTGTTCCTTGTGCATTAAAACGCGCGCATGAGCTCGGCGTCAGTTTATACGCGCGCTAAATTGACACATTTTCAGCGCGCATACGCGTAAGTGCGCAAAGGTGCAATGAAACTAACAGGGATATAAATCAGCGTGCGATACAGTGCAACGCGCAAGGTTTACGCAATTTATGCTGATTTAGTGGCCACTTACTCGCTATATTCCAAAGCCGGTCTTTATACCACCGTTAACACTCCAACACATGACCGGGTTTTGACCAATCAGAGACTTGAAACCGTCCAAGGTATTTATTAATAATTATTAATGGCCACACTAGCAATAATGACATGAGTCTGGTACCTTACCTCGATTTGGATGCAGCCTCATGGAGTGGAGTGAACTTCCACAGATCCATAGCGTTGACATTAGCACCATGTTTGATCAGAAGCTCCGTGACTTCAAAGTGGCCGTAGGAGCAGGCATTATGCAGGGGAACAAGCCCACTATGAGTTGAAGTGGAGAAGAAAACAAAATTAAAACAAAACAGATCTTCAGATGGCTTAAAACAACTTTTTGCTCTTCAAAATGTTGCTAAATAGCGAATATCCATGATCCTCTCCTATGCGCGTCAGTACATACTCCAACAAACCTCCAAATCTCCTATGTGCTCTGCAAAGAATGGTGAAGTGAAGTAAGCAATGCCACGCTTTCCTGTCATTTCCGGACTTGTGTGGTTCAGAGTTAACGCGAAAAACACTGGCCTTGGGCATGTGAGCCCTGCTTTTCCTCTTTCTAACAGCCACTTGACCTCCTCAACTACAGAGCCTTAAAGCTCGCTGAAGGATTGAATCAATTTTCCAAATTGCCGGATGGACTGACAGTTTATTTGTTTGTTGTTTGTTTCTTTGTTTGTCTAGAAGATCCCACAAGCTGGCAACAGCCAATCTCTCACATACAAACATTGGTTTAACGTCTATGATTATGAATGGCACAAACCAAGATTTTGTGATTCAGTAACTAGATGCCAATACTTATTCTAATCATTGTGAAATCAGCGGTTAGCTGGGTAGGATTGGAACCCACAACCTTGTCATTGCAAGTCCTGCAGTCTAACCACTGAAAGTCAATGTCAACTTCAAGACAGAACTAAAGTCACACCTGGTCAAATAGACTTACAAATGGTGTAAATTAATTAATTTATATTAAATTAATTGATATCCTTATTTTCACTTTGTATAATGTTCTTTTTCTGTGTAGGCGCCAAGATCAATTTTTTGGAGAAGTGTACATAATCAATCTTGATGAATGCTAGTACTATTAACCAACGAAGAACTGACTTGTATCTTTTCCCTACTCACCCTTTGTCTTTGGCATGAACATCTGCCCCATGCTGTAACAACAGCTGGACGATAGACACACGATTGTAGCCAGCAGCAAGATGCAGTGGTGTGGACTGAAAATTGGAAGGTAACAAACCCTTGCTTACATTATTTTTGTATGGGTATTAGAAAAATTAAAAACTAGGTATCAAAATTACATCCACTCAGGCCCTGTATTCATAAAGCTACAAAGAAAATGTTGCTTGCAAAGTATAAGAAGCGCATTGGTTGTGAAAGTGTAAACTAACTTCCCTTTGGCTGGTAACCTAATTTCGCTAAGCAAGATTTTTTAAAGTGCTTATCACTATGCTTACATCCTTTGCCATGACCTCATAAAGCTACCAGTCATAACAATTTAAACTCACAGCTCTTTTGGCTGGTAATCTGATTCTGCTAAGCAAGATTATTTTAGTAAAGCAGTAAATACTGCTTAACAAATTTATTTTCCTAGCAAAAAATGAGTGGGGCACCAGTCACAACGATATAAACTTTAAGGAATGTTGACTGGTAACTTTTTTTAGCCAAGCAAGATTTTCCTGTGCTTAGCATGTTTCTGTTCCTACAGGCTTCATGAAATTGGGCCAAGCAGCCGATTTCACGAAACGCTAGGATTAATACTATCTGGAGTTAGGACAAGTAACTCATCCTAACTTAAGATGGGTTAAGTGCAGCCTAACCTCTTTGGTTACTGAACCTTATTGGTCTTTAGTCCAAAGATTATTCCCAAGTTAGGATGAAATCGAGGGCTGGTCTTGTTGTACGGGGCGTAATTTTTACTGGAGGACTTACCCGTCTACCGTCGCTTGCATGGCCATTGACATTCAATGGGGTCAGCAAGCTCATCATCTTCTCTTCATTGCCACTCCGTGATGCTTCCAATAACTCGTCCTTCTTGTACTCTCCAGACAGGACCTGCTTAGCGGGAGGGTCCGCGAGATCCAGGGCTGTTTTGCCGTCCGTGTTCCTGATGTTAGGGTCTGCGCCGTTTTGAAGCAAAACTGTACGCAAAACAGGTATGGTGAGTGTTTTTAGTTGTTTTATAATGCAAAATGGCGATTGTCTTTAAAGGCACTGGACATGCTTGGTGTATCCCAACATGCATAAAATGATAAATCTGTGTAAATTTGAGCTCAACTTGTCATCGAAGCTGCAAGAGAATGAAAGAAAAAAACACCTTTGTTGTTTTACTTTGTGTGCTTTCTTAGTAAGGGGCATGCTATGAGAAAAATGTAAACTTGTTTTGGAACTTTGCAAAGGGCACCAGGAGCAAAAGCACAGAGCACCATGACCATAACTGTGGCCTGCACCTACCTATACAAACATCAATCTTGCCCTTTATGGCCGCTTCATGCAGAGGGGTATAATTCCAATTATCCCTAGCATTAGCGTCTGCTCCGTGCTTTAAGAGTAGTGTGACAACCTCGGCGTGACCAAAGGAGCAAGCGTTATGAAGCGGTATTAGTCCTCCGTCATCACGGGAGTGTACGTTGGCACCATTCTGAAGAAGGAACTCTACAACATCTTTTCTGCCGAAGCCTGAGGGATAAAGAAAAAACAAAATAGAGTCATTGAAAATTATTTGTGTAAAGTTCAATGGAGAAGGTTTTTGCAAAATAATGATGAATCACAGTCACTGTATTGCCTAATACATGTATTGCAATCATTTCAAATCCTGATGCCATGAGTTTGTTCTTGACAGGGCGCAAGAATTTTTCTCTGGTGAGGGGCACTTCTATGAAGAATTTAAACTTGTGTTGAAAATTTGCAAAGGGCACAACAGAAAAGCACATGGCACCACAGCAAAAGCACAGGGCACCACAGTAAAAGCACAGGGCCATTATACAAAACATTTTGAGGCAATGCAAGTTTTCCCCCAATCAGTTTCCCTTGTACAAAATACTTTGAGTCATCTTCTTGTTAAAGGCAGTGGACATTATTGGTAATTACTCAAAATAATTATTATCACAAAACCTTTCTTGATTACGTGTAATGGGGAGAGGTTGATAGTATAAAACATTGTGACAAAACAGCTCCCAAGTGACGTAGTTTTCGAGAAAGAAGTAATTTTCCACGGATTTGATTTCGAGACCTCAGATTTACGTATGTAGTATTTGAGGTCTCGAAATCAAACATCTGAAAGCACACAACATCGTGTGACCATGGTGCGACAAGGGTGTTTTTTTCTTTCATTAATATCTCGCAACTTCGACGGCCGATTGACCTCAAATTTTCACAGGTTTGTTATTTCATGCGGACAGTATGTTGAGATACACCAACTGTGAAGACTAGTCTTTGACAATTACCAAACGTGTACAGTGCCTATAAAGAGGTATAAAAGCAATACTTTGGAAAAGGCGCCTCTATAAATACGGTTATTATTAATTAAATTAGTCTAATAGAAATTTGGGAGGGAAGACACAAGACTCACGATCACTGCAGAGGCCGATTTCACAAAGAGCTACGATTGATCGTAACTGCAAATCAATCGAAGTTGCTTTAATAAAGTGTGATATCACAACACAAATCAGTCACTATGGTAAAACTGACAACCCATCTTCGATGAATATTTTTTTTTTAGTGCTTTGTGAAATCGCGCCCAGGGCTTGTAAGTTGTAGACGTAGCTCCACATTTTTACTGGATAACAGTTTATTTTTACAAGCCCGGAATCAAAAAGAGTCCAACATCACTCAGAGAGTTGTCCCATTGTTTATGTGCAAACTGTTGTGTACTTTGATACCCTTGACAGAAAATTGAAAGATAATGATCCCATCATTATCCATGAAGATATTACACCATTGGGTATTTTAGTCAAACGTAAACACAAGACCTCAGAACTTGTACTCACAATAATAAACATTGTGAGTTAACTGACCAGACACTAAAATAACAGGACTCTGGCCTATGGTTCAGACAGTGTAAGTTTCGAGCCCTGGTGAATGGTGGAGTTATGTAGCCTCCCAATCAAGACTGGCAGATCTTTTTTTTCTTTTTTTTTTACAGCAAAGTACAGACACCAGACTAACTGCAGGGCTTGTTATAAATGTTAGTTGTATGTACATAGCTCAAGGTATGGATCAGAATTTTACAGGATCAGAATGCATTTTTACAATGACCAGAGTCAAAAAGAGTACAACCATCTATTGGTGAAGATTTGTCCCATTGTTTACGTGTAAACTGTAAGTGTACTTTGATACTCTTGACAGAAAATTGAAAGATAATGATCACATTATCCACAAAGATATTGTGCAATTGGGAGTTTTATTCAAACTGAAACATTAGACCACAGGACTCTTGTAACATTGTGAGTTTACTGGCCCAACACTAAAATCACAGGACTCTGGCCTATGCTTTAGTGTTAATTTCAAGCCCTCCAGCTGATTTCATGAAACTTTACGCAACCACTTGCGCAATGGTTATGGCACAAAAGTTGCGCCATAATTGGTGCGCAAGTGGACTTATGCAATTGCGTAAAGGTTTGTGAAATCGGCTGCTGGTGATTGGTGGAGTTAGTCTCAGTTCAACTAAGACTGGCAGATCAAAAACAATTAAAACAAAGTACAGCACCCAAGCCTTTTTTTCCCAGTTGAAGTACAACTTTTTCGACACATTGAAAGTGTTATTATAAATTCTTCAACATAGGCCTATATTTATTGGTTTATTGTGTTAAAATGTTGTTTCGTAGTACATTTAAAATTTGGTGTTGGCATTGTCAGCAGGCATCGCCAGTTGTCGTTTTTTTTTTTTTTTAATGCGACCTCAGCTGACTTTTGTTCAGGCCGGTTGCAGATTGAAGTTGTAATTACTATCATTTTATTCTCACTTGTCCACACCCGTACCGTTATCAAGCATAAAGAATTCAAAGAATTTAATCATTATCATTATGACAGCCATGCTGTGCAAGGAATTATGTTGCCTGTTGAGGTCGAGAAGTTGATCACACTCTCCTGCATCTTTAATTGGGTTTCAGCATACAATACAATCAAATTCAAATGACAGCAAATTGTGAGTCATACTATACTCACATACACCACCTAGTGACCACCACACATACCGTGCCACCGCCCTACAGACGAATTTGGGTCATCTCGTAGCCAAGTCAACTCTTACCCAAGTCAACTACTCGTACCCAAATAAACTTTAATCCAATATGGGGGTTTCCTAGTGCTAAATATAAATATTGTAGTTCAATTTATTTATTCATATTGTACAATGTAAATCATACATTTATCTATTTATTGTTGAAATTATTATCCTTTTCTTGTTTCTTTTTCATGTTGCAGGTAACAAACAGAATTTAAGCGAATAACTCAATATAATTTTTTACTTTTAAAATCAGAATTTAAAGATTTGTTTTAAATGATTTTTTTCTTTCCGAAAACAAATCCGGTCTTACGCAAATTTGTATTGGGTTAGGAATCATTATATTTTTAATTGACTTGTTGAATCGGAAAACAATGATCAGAACATACTAATATGAATGAATTTCATTAATTTTTTTTTAAAGCAGAAAATAGAGGAACATCAAAACAGAAATAACAGACCGACTGTTTAAAACATTGGAAGAATATTACGGTACTAAAATTTAAACGAAACCTCATTTTTAGGTCTATGCCTATAATTATAAAAGTAGTGTCTGTTTTTAACACCAACCATTTCATTGCTATAAAAATTGGATCTGAAAAAAAGCAGAAATTAGATGAACATCTAATATTACCAAAAACGGAATTCGTGAGAAGGTATATTAAATTACATCCTTTTTTATTTCATCGAATAACTTAATCACGCCGCACAGAGATTCTTAGTTTCGGCATACAATTGTGCGTTATACGGTACGAGTTGACTTGGGTACGAGTTGACCTGGGTACTAGTTAACTTGGGTACGAGTTGACTTGGCCCCTTGGGTACAATGTTTTGGGTATGAGTTGACTTAAAGTTTAGGTACGAGTTGACCTGTTTCATTCAGTTTCACAAACATCGGCACTCAATCAAAAGGCCTGTCACTAGTCAGGGAAAGATTTTTGTCCCCTCATCTATGCACCAGTTTTTCACTAATTTTGTCAAAACAAAATACCTCAAACTCAATTATTTATTTATATTGAGACCGAGTCAACATCATGATCATGTTCAATGACAATAATAATGGTCAATATTTTATTTGGCATTTGCTGGTTCTGCCTGGTTGGGTAATAAATAAATTGGAATTGGATTTATTTAACCCACGAATGGAAAAGTGGTAGGACGATACGGACATTTTTTCCTAAAGCAGCCACAGAGTCAGCATGTGATTGTGAATACAACTTCTATTGTATTTTTTATTTGAGCGTTGTTTTTGTAAATACGTTCCGTTTTTCATGTTGTTGGAGATTTGTGTTGTTGCATTAGAAAACGAATTAAAAAGTAAAAAATTACAATACCCGCAGCGAAGTGAAGCGGTGAACTCTTTCTTCCAGCAGTGTCCCTGGCATTCACATTGGTGGGATTAGCAAGCTTCTTTACTCTGGTAATATCTCCATTTCTACAAGACTCAAAAAGTTCACGATGTGGCTCATTTGCGCCTGTACTTATTGGCAAAAACGAAGACAGCGCACTGCGCCGAGACGCCATTTTGTCATTTTCACTTAGCCAATCTTAAACTCGCATAATCTCGCCTGTCGTCCGAGAGTTCAACAGGATTGGGAATCAATAAAATAGGTGTTCAAAACTTGTTTAACTCTCTGTACTTATTTAAATTAAAAAATTCAACGTAAATGTAAAACATATAATGTACATATATAATAGCGTATGTTTGATTTTGATTTATTGCATTGTGTTTTCCTAGAAATATTTATCGAATTACCCTAGTCACGTGACTAAACAACCAAGATGGCGTCAACCGCGGGAAATCTGACGTCTACTGCTGCACTCTTTTGATATTTTTACAGACAGATTTTTAAAGTTATTGTTGCTATTGTTGGCTGTAGATACACCTATCTTCAACATGGCAAGTGGAGGGGATGAGATTAGTGAGGAATTTAGCGATGATGAGGTGGAGATGACTGCTGCAGATGTGCTGCAGAAAATAGAAGAGGTGAACCAGAGAGAAAGTTGTTTATTATTACCTGTTTATACCTGTTTACTTCAATTATTCAAGGCCCCCCTGTGAGTTTCCGTTTCTAGAACCTAGAAAAAATAGAAGTAATACCTGTTTACCTGTAGACTCGGGCACTGCATATTATATAGCCCCACTTGTGTGGCCAAGGATAGCTGAATCCGCTATCCTTGGCCACACAAGTGGGGCTACATATTATAATGAAGGCTAAATGAAGCCTTATATATATGTTTTGTACTACACTACTAGCTAAAAATAAGATAGCCTAAAAAAATGGGAAATCAAAATATCAAATCATTGACGTAAAGACTAAACAAAAAGTAAAGTCTTATTAAAAAAAGGATTTGTCTCGTAAACTCCGTCTGTAAAGTGTAAGTGAATTCCGCCTGTGAAATAGTTGCGATAGTGTAACCCGCCGTCAGTGACACTGACGTGAGTCGTGACGGTGGTGTATTGATATGAGTTGTGATAAATGTGCCTGGGTAATTTGTGCAGTACTAGAGTAGGACTTTAGGTACATTATATTCAATTTTGTATTTGTTCAATCAAAAAATATTAACAATTTGTATTTACAACTTACTTAATTATTAAGTAATTAATCAAATTAAATCCATAATTGGAGGATGGGGAATTTTGTTAAAAGAATAACATCGTACTCCTTTAAAAACCGATGATGTAGGCCTACTACTAGCACACCTTGTTGAGCTGTTAATGGCTCCGCTTTTAACATCGGTCTTATCACTGTAATGGTGACAGTGATGAGACCGATGTTAAAAGCGGAGCCATTACAGCTCAACAAGGTGGGCTAGCCTACTACCTACATAGTTGCGATAACGTAACCCCTCCTCCTGGCGGCTGTCGGGAGGAGGGTTACGTTATCGCAACTACTACCTACACTACAGACAGTGAGCTAGTACAAACTGCAAATGTCAACAAAAAACATTTGTTAGGGTTCAAGAATTCAATATTATTTTTTAATCAAATAACTTTTGCTCTTTTAATATTTTTTATTTTGTTTGTTTATCCATTGTGTATACAGGCCTGGCTGAATGAGAAGTTTTCTCCCGATCTTTTAGAGAGTAAATCTGAACTGATCGATTGTATGCTGGAACAGACTCAAGAAATGGAGAGTAACGTCAGTAAATGCAAGAAAGGCGATTTTAGAATCATTGTTCATAAAATGGAGGTAGGTAGGATATTGAATCTTATTTGTTGTCGCAATAACTTGCCAGTTGTTTTGTACTTGTGTCATTAGGTGAGGTTTGTGGTAGCACCATGTGTAAATCTTTTTTGAGAATAATAATATGTCTGTGCAGGAACATAATCCCTATAGGAATACACAATATGAGAAGCGTTACTTATTACTTAGATTCAATTTTGGGGCATAACAATTTGTTAACATAACATTAACCACTTTACTTTAAAGGAAAAGCTGCTTTTACTTTGTAGCTTTGAACCAAAAGTTTTTATTTCCTTATAATTTAAGAGTGAATACCAAATGTAAACCTTCCCTTTAATTTGGTATGTTTTTGAAATGAAATTTATGTTAGTTTGATATTGTATCATATTTTTGGGGAAGAGGACAATAAAAGCAAGGGTTTTTAATTTTATATCATTAATTCAATGTGGTTTTCTTTTCACAGATTGACAGGATTAGGTATATTTTAAGCAGCTACCTGAGGATACGATTGCAAAAGGTAAACATGAGATTTTACCCAAGTTGGTTCACTTTGTTTTTGCCAGAGCATGCAGAGCTATGTCTGAACAATTAGACTCAATTATTTACAGAGCACAAAGTGCTGTGGCGCATTCTCCAGCCAACCATAAAATAAAACACTGGGTGAAACCCCTATTTCTTAAAGATAAGTGTAGTAGGTTCTTTTACATAACACACAGGCGCTTTACGACCCATCCGAAGGACAGTACATCAATGGTTATGTGTCTTGCTTAAGGGCACAAGTGTCAAACCTACACTTTGTTGGTCAGAAACACCTAGAGCTTGTTGAGTCCGGTGAGCTGCAGAGTTTTTGATAAGGTTGATCTTACAGATCTGCTGCAACATAGCGTTCAAAAGTGTTTCATTGATGCAGCAGGTGCATGGGCAAGAAGAAGCATTGTCTACAACTTCAAATGATTTTTGCAAAAAAAAATTGCCTTATTCTAATATGATAGGCATTCAAGGCTAGCATATAAGTCTTCCCGCCCTCGTGATTTCAGGATAGTCCTTTGAAAAAAGATATATACATAAATGCCCAAAGTTTTGTTGTGTTTTACATTTGCAGATAGAGCAGTTTTATCACACAATTTTGAAGAGAGAAGCGGAAAGGAAGGATGAGGAAGCTGCCAGGTTATCACCGGAAGAGTTCGCCTTTGCAAAAGAGTTAGTATCTGCACAAATGTAGTTCATCAGTCATCACATCTCTCCTCTATGTTTACTTAACCACTTATTCATTTGTGACGTTTTCAGGAGAGGTCAGACAGATTGCGTTTTTTTATAGTAACATTTTTTGCCTGATGTGAAATGTCAGTTGTCAACACAATGAGAATGTCAGCGATGTAATTGAAACAGACGTTGGTTTCCCATAATAATATCTAGTTCATTTTACAATAACGTATCATTGCGCTTTACATTAGTGCCCTGGTCATTGGGTCAATAACATTCCTTTAATCTTTCTAAGCTACCTGGCAGGTGGCACTCCGCCGCTTTTCAAACTTTATTGAAACCTGTACCCTCACTGGTGAACCATCAATCACAGCTGGCATGACAACGTTTATGTGGCCAAAACTATGATGAGTTGCTAATTGAGTCTTTCTTTCAATGTTGGTTATTCAACGAAAAATGTCAGAGTAAAACAATTCAGGAAATTGCAAGACAGGCATAACTCCACAAAATAGGAACAACATCCTTTTAAAATATAACTTCAAATGAGATTTTGGGTAGAACAAAGACAAATTTACCAGAGTAGGATTTGAACCAACGACCTCCCGTTTAATGGCCGGCGCTTTTACCATCTTAGTTACCATGCCCTTAGTTGGCAGTTCGTGAACTTCAAAACATAAATTTTTTTTTTAGTTTCTTCATTTTTTTTTTCTACTTCTAAATCCGACCTCCCCCTCACATTCTACAGATTTGCAGAGAACTCAGAAACACACTACAAAAATGTTGCTTTGAGACATATGCCGGCAAATCTGCAAATATTACAACAAGATAAGACAGGTAAGGATCTATGTTGCAGGCCTGATATTTTGTAACTGTAAAGGCAAGGCAGTTGGACAGTCTAAAGCCTTACTGGAAATTTTCAAGGAGCACCAAGGCAATGACCGGGGCATGGAGACAATAGCCTTTATTGACCCTGATACTTCTGATGACAATTGGCATGGGCTTTTTCTCCTAAGCATTACACAAATCAACAAATGGTGTTAGAGGGTTTTTCTAACCCCAATTTCCTCTCCCTAGATCTTAAATGAAAGGAGTAAAGAAAAAATACTTTCTTACTCTAAGTAAAAGTACAACACTTTAATTAAACATTATGAATCATTTTATTGATTTGTATCTTGTCATTACTTTGTGGTAATAATGCAGTTAAACATATCCCAATCGATTTAATTTTTTTCTTCTTTTGCAGCGCCAAAGCCCAACCTTAACAGCTATGTCTTTTTAAGAGCAAATCAGAAGCAGGAACAAGTTCTTATTGAGCCAGAGTTGGAAGACGACCAAAAGTAAGTTCTTAACAGTAACTGTCAGTGTTCCAACCCATGGTGTTATCAACGTAAAATATGAAGAGTTTGGGTTAGTCAGCCTAAAATCAGGTAAAAATATCCAAGTATACAAACAAATCAGAGAATTTTTGTATACATGTTGAGTGGCCGTTGTCAATGCTTTTGGTGTTCATTTTAAACATCTGCTTTTTACTTTTATTGGTGGTTCTGCAGATGACTTTATTTGTATTTAACAAACAGTATTATTATTCAGTTGGTAAAGCGCCGGCACATTACTCTGGAGGTCGTTGATTCAAATCCCGCTCTAGTCCATTTTTCTTTGTTCAACCCCAAATCATTCAAAACGTATCCCAGTCAGTTTCCTTTGTGGTTTATTTCTTGATATCTAAACAGTATGTTTGGTAATTTTCCTCCTCAGCGCTGAGGTCATTGACCTTGAGGAAGGAGCCCAGTACATAATGAGGTATCAGCCAATCACATCACTCATCACGGATGGAGCAGTCTCATTAATCTGAAAGTACATGCTGTCTCATCATCATCAATGTTAGGCAAAGACTTGCGTCCGTGTGTGCCTTATCCATCGATTGTTATGTGGGCAAACTCCTGGAGTCGACGCCATCACCCGTTTTTCTTTTGATTGATGCTCTTCTCAGCTCTCCTACGCTTCAACCACTCCAATTTGCTACATTGTCTACCTCGATTTATACCTGTAGACATACGTTCTATAGTTGCAGCGGGTAGGCCTCCATCTCTCACCACATGAGCACACCACTTTGCCATCTGCTCCAACACCTCGTAGGTCCCAATTTCATAGAGCTGCTTAAGCAGAAAATGTTGCTTAACGATTCCTTGCTAAGCAGAAATGAGCAGGATACCAGTCACAAATTGTACATGTGAAATGGTAATTTGGCTGATAATATTAATCTGGTAAACACAATATTGATGTGCTTAGCTAAATGCGGCCCTGGAGGTGAAACCGAATCTGGAGTTAAATACTGAAACTTGTTTATCTTGTCACACTATAATGTGAAGCACTTTAGAAACAAGCCTTGGGTTCTGTGTACCTCATTTTATTGATGCAGATCATTCTCAACTCTTACCATGAGCTACCCCCATCCTGAATCCTTGTTGTTTTTCCTCAAATCATACATGTGGATATGGGCATATCTACCTTTTTAAACAAGGGACTTTTTTATTGAAGGGAATAATATGTCCCTGATTAGCAAATTAGTCCTTGTTCGGGCCTCAAATTTACCCACAGCATGGCCTGTGCTTTTGCTATGGTGTCTTTTGCAAGGTCCCAATACAAATTTACATCGTAGAAGTGCCCCTTCCCAGAGGGAAATTGTTGTGCCCCTTTAAGAGCAAAGTTCAAGACCTGCTCGTTGCTGTTTTGTGAAGATCAAATAAGCACCTTTGATACTTGACATGTTTTTCTGGACAAATAATTTCCTAAGAAATTCTGGAAAACTTTGAAGATATTTCTTAATTGGAAACCATGTGATTAGTAAGGGTGGTTCTTGGTTCTACAATTATATAAAAAACTCCACACAAAAGTCAGCAAAACTGGAAATAACAGAAAGGAAGAACAGCAAAGCCTGGATTAACACTATATTCCAAATTACTTGATGGGTTTATTCACATTATGTTAAGTTGTAAAGAATTTGGCAAGATAATGTGAACTTTGAAGTTGGCCCTCACTTTGTCAAAATTTTTTGTTAAAGGAACACGTTGCCTTGGATCGGACGAGTTGGTCTATAAAAAGCATCTGTAACCGGTTTTTTTATAAAATGCATATGGTTGGAAAGATGTTTTAAAACTAGAATACAATGATCCACACAAGTTTGCCTCGAAATTGCACGGTTTTCCTTTTACTGTGCGAACTAACACGGTCGGCCATTTACGGGAGTAAAAAATTTGACTCCCATAAATGGCCGACCGTGTTAGTCGACGAGGTAAAAGGAAAACCGTGCAATTTCGAGCCATGATTGTGCGGATCATTGTATTCTACTTTTACAACATCTTTCTACCCACATGCATTTTATAACAAACGGTTACAAACGCTTTTTATAGACCAACTCGACCGATCCAAGGCAACGTGTTCCTTTAACTTGACTTTACTCTTGTAATTTATCAGCTGTTGAAACCCACTCCTTAAAGGCAGTGGACGCTCTAGACCAACCCAGTTGCACAAGTGCTGGGCGCCACCATGGGTGCCGCGCGCCACTGCTGCGGTGTCTTTGTGCCTAATGTTGTGCCTAATGTTGTGCACAAAGACATGATAAAATCGTTTTACTTTTTATGGAAATTGAATGTCTTCCTCGACAATTTCCGTGACATGGCTTCATGATA
Organism: Asterias rubens; assembly: GCF_902459465.1. Taxonomy (NCBI): domain Eukaryota; kingdom Metazoa; phylum Echinodermata; class Asteroidea; order Forcipulatida; family Asteriidae; genus Asterias; species Asterias rubens. The sequence continues at coordinate 8,406,898 of NC_047070.1, read as the reverse complement.
TAACGATATAAAGATATACATAACATTCTTGATAAAAAATGTTTAATCAAGCACAAAGTAAAATACCGAAATTCTGACAAAATGTAATGCATTTTAGCAAATTTTATCCAGTTTACGTGTCTTTTTCCCCAACTCACCTGAGACAATCACCGTTTTCAAGATGATTCGGTTTCTATTTAGTTGCAAATATTTGTGGTCAGTGGTCCTCAGTAGTATATCATGATGTCCTGGCAAGGAAATTGTGTAAGTCGCTGAAGAAAACATTTAATTTCCATAAAGAGTGAAAAGAAACACGAGTTCCTCATGTTTTTGTGCACTAAACTAGGCACATGTACACCGCACCAGTGGCGCACGGTGCTCAACACCTGTGCGCCCGGTGCGAACCTGGATTTGTCTATTAGTAATTACTCAAAATAATTATTAGCATAAAACCTTACTTGGTAATGAGTAATGGGAGAGGTTGATTGTATAAAACATTGAGAGAAGCTGCTCCCTCTGAAGTGACATAGTTTTCGAGAAAGAAGTAATTTCCACAAATTTGATTTCAAGACCTCAGGATTAGATTTTGAGGTCTCAAAATCAAGCATCTGAAAGCACACAACTTCAGGTGACGGGGGTGTTTTTTGTTGTGTAGTTATCTGGCAACTTTGACGACCTATTGAGCTACAATTTTTACCATGAGAGAAGACTGCTCTTTGACAATTAATAATATTGTCCAGTGTCTTTAAAGTTTAAGGTTAATTTTGTAAATATTATGTTCTTGATTAATAAAGAACTTATTATCTAGAAAAAAATATTATCTTCAATTGTTTTGTTTGATTAACTTTTGGATTGAACCTATGAAGTGTTAATGCATTGCAGATTCTTAAGTGGAGAATGCGTCTGTTTAAATGGATTGTATGTGTCTGAAAATTTGAACCCACTGTTCGTTTCATTCCTCTATACTTGAAGATATATACCTTTAAACCAATGTGTTTAAATTTCATTTCAAAAGGTGTATGTTTTTTAAAAATTATTATTGCCAAATATCTGGAGCAGTTATGTACATCCACGAAGGAAGAATGTTACAGTCCTCAGATTCAAAACTTGGTGGATAAAAACGGACACACTTTTACATATTCCACATTGCTTTACTTTGAAGTGAAATGTTTCTCAAAATGCTTTATACTGTGGAAAGCTGCTGTAGGCATCAAACCAAAAGTGTTTAGGAGTGGTACAAAAAAAAAGAAATTTAATTTAATATTGTGCTCAAAAGTCAACAGAGGGCGCTACCTCAAAATTACTGTAAGGATAGATTGTGTAGTTTAGTGTAGCCTAGTGTAGCCATGTGCAGCGCAATATTATAGACCTTTCTTTTGTTGATAAACACCCTTGGTTTGCGTGGCCGGTTCGAATGTTAGTAAAACCATGGTAAAACACTCAATCCAACAGATGTTTTAACCAAATTCAACATTTTCTGCAAACATTCAATCAAATATAATATCTCCCAAAATTAGTTGTTTTGTTTCCACCCAAATCAACACAATGTTTGAATATTTGTGTTACATTCTTACAAATAGTGACCAGCTGTTTGTGATTTGAATTTATGGCTTTCCATATTTTTCCAACCTGGGTGGTCAAAAACTTGGGCTGTGACTTTAACAGTAACACATTGAGTTCAGTTCCCACGTCCTTTCTCTGTGGACAATTTTTTCCTATCACAAAACACAATGTCCACAGATTTACATTAAACCATCTTACACAGTTTGAAGATTATTATAGTAGAAAGCTTCCCTTGAAATTTTACTTTACTGAGGTGCTGTAGTTTTGTGAGAAATGAGTAAACAAACTTTATAATTTTCGTCTGTAAAAACGTGTTAACCAGTTCAATGCTATGATTATAATAATCATAACTGGTTAAAAGGAGTTGCTGGGTATTTCCTTAGGTGCTGTGATGATCTTCATTTGTCAAAAGTTTGGGAGATTGGATAATCAGGTTCTTGCCAGTATAATCTCTTATCATGAAAGAAATTCATCAGGCTGGTAAAATATCAACTTATCATTTGATATAAGAATATCTCATGTTTAAATTATAATGAATAGGGTAGATGGCCTTAGCTTTCGATCCAATCCGGACCTTCTTCAGAGGCATAAAACAAGTACAAACAAATACATATCCATTTATAGAAAAAGAGAGGGGGAAAGGGCATGTTTAAATTATAGATATACAACCAGGGAATTGAGCTTCTAGTAAAAAAAAAAGTGAAGGCTACTTCAAGTTGTGTCTTCCCATTGAAGGCAAACAAGTAATATGTTTGATGAATGTGCACGAGGTGCCCCACCCCTCGACTAAACCCCTCCTATACTAGCCCACTGCATGCACACGCGGGTCACATTAGGTCAAACCCATACATGGCCGTCCATATCGGTCAAAACGGTATTTCTTTACCTTGACCATAGACACGCTTTCACCACGCACTCGTCAGCTGGCCCAAGTAAAAGAATCACACTGCCACCCCCAGCCTCTCTAAAACCCCTCTTATCGCCAGCCCCACTACTGCATAGTACACACGTCGGTCGGTCGCCTTGGGCCGGGTCAACCTACGGTCAAAACAATAGTATCACGTACTCCCGTTACCTTGACACGCTTTGACCACGCACTCGTCACTTGGCCCAATTACAATTGACCCACTTTGGGGTAATACAAAAAACCACCCAAATTACATTAGCGTGTGGTTTATTAGTATGAACACACGGACTGGTAGTGGTATGGTCTTTCGTAAATCTATGTTGGCAGTCCACTCTCTCAGCTCCTTGCTTGCTCTATGATCTGTGCAAGATGCCTTTTCCTAACCTTTACTTCCCCTTTCGGATAGATCTATATTATGGGTTTTTTTTTCTCGCAAATTATATGGGGATTTCTAAAAGAAAGTATTCGTTCTGTTTTCTTTTTTCGTTTATTCCTTAATAGTTACTAAAAATAATATTATCAAGCTTCTGCTTTAATTTATTCTCTTTTTGCAGTCGAAGTTATGGATTTTTGTGGCCATAATTGACTCGAAGTCATTCATTCAAATCATGGTCCATAATAAAATCTTTGCTTTGATTTGTTTAGATATAAAAAATATATAGGCTTTTGGGTGGATTTTAAAAAGAATTAAATTAATTGGGTATTATATTGTTTGATTTAATCACAATGTCATGATGTTGTTTGCTCGTTACACTTGTCCTCTGAGTAAGTAACAAAAAAGTTTTTTTCTGGGTTGTTTTGAAAACCATAGTCATAATATTCAACAAAAGATCGTTCCGTCAAAACATGGGTCTATCATTTCTTCTCCATGGGTCTCTATCCATAATGATAATGAATAATGCTTCATACCTTGCCATTTCTTTTGCTGGTTGCACACGCACACACACACACACCCCCCTTTGTGGTGTCATGGTCATACACTGCGCGTAGACACCCATCGCATGATGAGTCAAGCCACACTTGTCGGTTGCTCTGATTGGCTCATGCTTCGGCGAGCAGGTGCGGGTTTGATGGTTAAACAAATCTGATTGGCTGGCCCAAATTGCCTGACGTGAAACCCTGACCTTTGGGGCTACCCTCTCTCAGAGCTACGGCTAATCCATTTTACAAGAGGTAAGTTTTATAGTAACGTTTAAGCACAACGAGTCTGTATTGACTTATATAACACCTTTTAACTCATAAAATACTCTGCATTTTTATTGAAAAAGATCCTTGATTAGTTTTGATACTACAAAAATAAAATACCTCTCCACAAAATGTAACATTTATTTGTAAGTTTTTCTTTAGGAGAATAGTTGCGTCCGATCCCTTGCACGACTCCGTGACGTGTACTTTGTTGACTACGTGCATATTTCGAAACGACATCGGCTGGTTGTTACCGGCGTATTTCGTCTGGTGCGCACACCGTCCTCAGCTGTTTCTCACTGCATGGACGCGTGATACATACGGGAATTGTCATGAAATGCATGTATAATGAAATGTGGTGTACGTGCATGACGTGTGTGTCGGCGAGCAAGCAAACAACAACTGTTTGGGCTAGCCTAGCCCAGTTCGCCATTTAAATAAATCATTTTGCCCAATGTGTGATATTTCGTAACCTAGATTTGTTGTCGTGGTGGCTGGTTGGAGCCTCTTGTATTACTCTTGTGCAACAATTCTCAGTTTCAACAGCATCATTCCATTTTTTGCAGGCGGCATCCATGGGATGACGAAACTGGACAGATGCAATGTGACTTTGAATGTGATCGTAAGTATTTCTCAATATTCTGACTTGCCCTCCATTCAAATTATTGAATAAATAACGTGCTTCAATTATTTTTTAATTTGAGATAGGACCGGGAAAATTTCCATATTCTCTACCCACCACTTTTTCACAATGATTACCAAATGAAATATCTTATCATTGAGTTGAGTTAAAACTTTAATTAGATATCATGTAAAATTACACTTTTGCCTTTTAAATTTCTCAAAAAAAAATGTGTGTCACTTCGTGAAAATGTGGTCGTGCTAAATTTGTTAATTCATTGCAAATCATTTTACAGCTTCTTGTTATTAATGTTAAGGTTCTGAAACTTGCTGAAAATGTTAACACTTTTTACCAGCAATGACCTTTTTAGAATTTGATTGTCATGACTGATACTGTAGAACCGATTTGCAAAGTATTTTGTGATGTTTAATGATTGGTCTGTTCATCACCATAAAAAAACATTTGTTTTTATTAATCATACAGCATGGGTACACAAAATATATAAAAACAAGTATGTGAAACGCAGCTCAAACCACAAGGGAAAGTGACTGGGTAATTTGTTGAGAAAATGTCAGCTGAACAAATTATTGAGTGTAGATTGTAGAAAGTGTTAGTAATGAATTTGTGAAACCATTGAACTCTGTTTGCGAAGAGAGGAAATTTGAATGACTGCTGTTTTTCATCAATAATTGGTGTTCAGAATTGGACGAGCCTGTTGGTCCCCAATTATTATGTGGCAAAACATCTCTGAAATGGCAATTATTTAGCTCAATGAGCTGAAGTGAAGACAATTCAAAGGTAAAGTAACGGTCAACACAAAAGCTAGTTAAGTAGTAGGTATGGCTGTTAATGCATTGAAAAAAATGTCAATGCAAGTGACCCAACTTCGTTCTAAAAAAAAGGTCATTAGAGGAGCCTCGGCTCCAGCTGTCTTGTTTTGAACAACTGAAAGCCTGCACTGCCAGTCTGCCACAAAACACTTTTGGTGGCCAATCTGCTATGTAGAGTCAAAGAGTGTCTTCAAAACATTCTGAAGAGTTCTCTTTAGGTTTAGATGTGTTACTTTTAGTACGTAGGTTTATTTTTGCTTTAATGCATGTACTATTTCCCAATGTTTTTTAATGTCCATTCAAAGTGATGAATGATGTACAATATTTAACACCAAAGACAAACTTGGAATGTTTTACATTCCGCAGTTTTCAAGTTTATTCAAGAGTGATAGTTTAGATAGTTATATTCTGCAATTCTATTTTCACAGGATATTTGCTCTTTGGATTCAAAAAGGGTTGTGTCTCCATCCAGTTTACATAGTGCAGGAAATGGCATGTGGATTGCTGCACACATCAGCTATGCCAGTTGACGCACTCTTTTGTCTGGGCACCAGCCCGCCTGTGCCTTCGCTTCTCTTGTCTCAGAGATACACAACGACCTCATTCATGTACATTGCTGATAAATCTGCTAATTGCAGACCGTCGATAGATCAACAAAAGCTTAGACCTTGCCTCCGTGGAGAAGGACAGCAAAACATGAAGCGCAAGGAAAATGATACCGCGAGGGACTGCCAAACAACAGTAGACTTTGCTCCTAAACCTTGCGAAGACATTGGCTTGGGAGACCTCTCCATAAGTGATGATAATGTTAGGGACGCTAAGCAAAGCCAGGGATCTATCGGCACGCCTCTCAGGAAATCAGCTAAAAAAGTTTCATTTGCAGACAGCAAGGGATTTGCCTTGGAAGATGTACGCGTCATGGATGGCCCAAGTAATGTACCACCTGTATTGAAATCCAGGTTATTGCAGGAAATCATTCAAGACGAGAAACCGGAGCTCTTTCACACCTACACTTATGTGGTGGATTTTGAGCAGCCTGCCGCGAACTACCTTCAGTTTAGAGACAAGCTGGAGAAAAACAGTGTCTGCCTGGAGAATGTACTTGTAAAAGACAATACCACAGTGATGGGGACGGCAAAAGTGAAGAACCTTTCTTTTGAGAAATCGGTGAGTGTAAGGGTCACCGTCAATGGCTGGGAAAGCTACAAAGACATTGGGGCAACCTATGTCCAAAGGAACCAAGAGGGGCAGAAAGATCGCTATGATAGTTTTTCCTTCACTTTTGATATCCCTCAAAAGATGAAAGGAGAGACAATAGAGTTCTGTCTGTGCTACACTTGCAAAGGGAAATCATTTTGGGACAGTAAGGGAGGGGAGAATTACAGGATCATTTCTCAACACGAGAAAAGCTTAACGGAACAGCAGAAGATGGCATCTTACTACAGCCTCAGTAGCAAGTCAAACTGGACCGACTTCTCATACTGGAAGTTGATAGATGAGAGACCGTACTGGTGACATAAGGCACACCAGGGTTCACAGAGCAAAGTTCACTACTACTAAATAAGTCAGAGAAAGAAAGAAAAAAGTGCACAAATTGTGTATTATTTGAAGGGTTCTCTGAAGAGAATCTACAACTAAATGCCTATTTGTATGGAATAGCTAGAACGTTTCTGCTAGACTCAAGTAAAATGTTATCCCCAACGCTATGAGTTCAGGCTGAAATTTATGTGCTTGCAAATAATTGTTGCATCAGCAGAATACAGCGCTGTTCCAAATAGCTTGATATGATGTTTCGTTTGTCCAGAGACTGACTTGCGGATCAATTCCTCTTTTGACATTAAATGAACAGTGAACACGTTGCCTTGGATTGTTCGAGCTGTGTTCGAGTTGGTCTATGAAAAGAGTATAAAACTGTTTTATTATGAGTTGCATGTAAGAGATGTTAACTTTGCATCGGGGATAAAGAATATTAGTTTTTGGTTTTTACCCATACACCGATGTGTGTTAGCACTGTATACTCGGTACTTTCCTGAGTCTTGTGAAAAAAATTAATTGCATGGTTAGAATGATAATATTAAAGTAGAATGTAATAATCCACACAAACATGCCTTAAAACTGCAGAGTTTTCCTTTAATGCCGTGAACAAACACTGTTGGCCATTTTGTGGGGTCAAAATTTTGACGCCATGAAATGGCTGATCGTGCTACATGTAGTTTGCGACGTAAAAGGAAAATCATGTAATTTTGAGCCATGTTTGTGTGGATCAATATGTACTACTTTTCAATTGTCTATCAACCAATTATAACAAACTGTTTTATACCCTTTTCATAGACCATCTTGACCGATCCAAGACAACGTGTCCTTTTGAGACAAATATCAAGATCTGTGAAACATTGTACACAGTTCAAAGTGTGATGTGCATGATTTTCATATGTGGAAATGTTCAAGCTTGTGCCCTGTTTTTGTCTAGCAGTTTACAATGAACCCTGCAAGCCTTTCCATAGCTTTTTTTCTTGTTGGCTTGTTTAGTATTGTTCCTCCTAAAAAGTGACACTGTGAGCATGAACCCTGGTGTAGTGTTGTTTAAACCTTCACTAGTAGACTTACTGTTATAAAGCAATATTGTAGAATACATACTTGTTGTATATAACAAAAGTGGGCCATTGGTGTCTGAATATATTAAAAATTATACAAATTATAAATATAGTTTGAAATGAAATGAACAGAAATAGATTGTGTTTTGGGAATAGTATCTGAGAAATTAATTTTTACCAAAGATATAGAATGGAGAAAGAGTCCATCATGATAGTCGAGAACAATTTATTAATATTAGATATGTAGTGATGAAAATTAATTTGTAGTAGGATAAAGCAAGTATGTATTCCCTTTTTGGTGTGTCAAACAATCTAATATATATTTTTGAGTGATAAATAATAATAATACATTTGCTGTCATTCAGATCAATGCACTCATCAAATGCACTGTAAAAAATTTCTGTGATATGCGAGGCAAAAACTCACAAGTTTCGTGAAATCGGCTGCTGATGTTGCTCTGCAAACTCATGCATTTGTATTTAACAGAATGCAATCCATTCATTGTATTGTAACCAGAAATATTGTAAAATACTGCAAGGGTTACATGTTTTGCCAAAATGAGTTACAATTCAACACACATTGTCAAGTAGTGAGGTGTTAACCTTTTGACCATGTTTCAAGGTCCAGTTCTATTTTCTTCCTCAATAGTTTAACACAGCCTTCAAAGCCTTCAAGGCAGTTTGACCTCCAAACGGAATTGCTGTGTTTCTGAAATAGTTGGGCAAAATCAATAAAATAAAATAAAATCTTCAGTTTCCGGTTACATACATTACCGTAATTCTGGTAATTTCATAATAAAAACCTTGAATGTTTTTCTTGAAAGCCATACAATTATACTTTCTATATTTAAGTAAACAACACTTATGTAAGGGCACATTAGCAAAAGTAAAATGTTAGCCACGGCAATTGCAAAGCCTTGTATTTACCAAGTTATTATAATTGGACCTTGGTACCATGTAGTACAGTGGTACATTTACGTAAGATTATACAATGGCTTAAAGCTTACTCTTAAGGTATGTGATCTGTGCTATTGTGGATGATCGTAACCTTAGAACTGTTCTCCCTTAAGTGTGCTTAGGTATTACATGTTCTTCACTGGAATCCATGCCATGTATACGTAGTTCTTTGTAAAAATGAAGTCTAACACTGTCCTTGTCACTGAATGAAAAGTTTGGACTCGCATAAGATTTGTACTGTAACATCGAGCCATCATGCTCTCATTGGCTATGGAAGGGGTAGGGTCACAAATATTAACGTTTTCGTCGGGGTTAAAACTGAAGGACCTTGTTCTATTTTGATTTTTTCTAAGATTCATGTACATTAACACCTTATATTGTTTCACAGTTGTTCCTAGCTGCATAGGCCTACTTCATGTTTAAGTCAAGGCCTTACCTTTGCAAAATGTTGTAGAAAGTTAATGGCACAGCTCAATAAGGGAAGTATATTCTACTGGAACAATTCAAAGGGGCACCAGGGCAATGACCGATTGGGCAGTTTCGAGCCTGAAATTCTGTGCAATGTTTTATTTGAGTAAGTTCAACTCTGATTTGTGTAAAATATTAGTAGGAGCACAAGTGCAGTCACTTATTGAAGTTTCAAACAATTTTGAATGATGGATTTTTTTTAATTTTTTTTTTAAAAGTCTTTTTAACAGTCAGATTGACACTAAATTACATATTGAATGTGATGGTGCAGTTTAAAAGGACAACTTATTTCTCTGTTGTTACAGAAGTCACATGTCACTAGTATGTAATGCGACAATGATATTAACTTAAAGTTACTGTGTCGTCATATCAAAGCAGCTGTGTGGCTGTTACATGTACATGGTGAAACTGTGAATGCTCACCTGGTTAAAGGTACAGCATGTGTGCTCTCGATACATGTAGATATACAGAGGAGCGCATGCAGTAACTTGGTAAGATATAAAAATTTCATGATGTACAGCCACAGGCCTGCTTTGATCTTGACGAGATATAGCCCCTTTCAGAAAAGGATGCCCAAAACAATCACATTGTTTGTTAATTTAAAAGAGTTTTCACTTAAACTTGTGTTTCTGGTTGTGGTTATAAGTCAACACTTTAATGTTTGAATATATGAGCACTTTCAATTTGTGAAATCTAATTCTACCCCTGTGGTGAAATCAAAGCGCTAAATGGAGTTATAGGCCTATTGTTTTTCAGGTTCAGGGCTCGAATTTTGAAGAAACACAAATTCACAGGACCACAAAGCTTGTTGATAAAAATGTTTACTGGTACATGTAGCTTATTTACTGGACCAAAGTTTTGTGTGCAAGATAAGAATCAAAATGAGACCTGTTTCCTAGCAACATGCATTTTAATGTTTTCATTTCTAAGACATAAAAGAAAACTAATATCGTTGAAAGATAAAAAAACAAAGGATCCAAACTGTGCTTTACTCGTTACGTATTATGAGTCAAGCGTATATACAGGTTAGCAACAAAATTTCTCGGTGAAGAATTTTTCAGTGTAGAAATTTGAAACCAACTGTGTGCAAAGGTGGAGGGGTTTCTATAGGCAACTGAGCCAATTTATAATTAGTCCAATTTGGTTTTGAAAAAACACTTTGATTTTTAAAACTACTCGATACACATAATGTACGTATGCATAAATACATTTTTTTTTATTAAAATGATATGGATTTTAGAGGGATGTTCCTGTAGATAACAGATACAATTTTTGTTAAAGACATTTTATGGAGTGATTCGGTAGTGTAAAGTTACACAAAGGTAAATACTGTCAGAGGCATTACGATATATAAGAGTAGCAGGGTCATGATTTATTGATTTTTGTCTGTGCCCAAAAATCAGAATTATTTTTTTTCGACAGCTGTAACTAAAAACTTGTAAATATAGTGTGACGAACTCAGCCAACTGTACAATAAAAGGCAAAGTTACATGAGGCAAAATGAAACACAATTGTAAGTTGATTCCTTTGTTGTAAAATTTTATAAGTTGTCACACAAGCGCGAGTGAACACAATATTTATCGCTTCTGCGTCCCATATCCAACGAGGCCGAGTTTGAATATGGGATGCAAACCCGCTTTATTTGCCGTATTCCATGCTATTTTGCCACAAACAGCATGTACGCGCACAAAGTTTAGAATGTCACTGTCCGCATAATGCAGATTGTGATGCATTGACACTCACAATACGCAGTGTGCAATATAAAACATGGAGTAGGTTATAGCTTTTAATACCACCCTCCAGTTCGAACATTATTTTGATTAGTGATTAGCGCGTAAAAACATAGCGCTTCTGGTCTCATATCCAATTAGGCCGATTTGGATATTGGACGCAGACGCGCTATATTTTCCGTATTTCCTAGAGCGCGTGTGTGATAACGTATTTATCTTCAAGCGAACTTGGCGCGTGACATAGAACACACAAGACGCATGGTAGTGATATTAGCCGTGCAATATAGGTTTTTATCACCACTCCATTCGGCAAATCTGATTGGAGCATTAGTGCGTACTTGAAGATAATATTAATTTGGGCTTTTACATGTTTTTTAGATGTGCGTAAGCACTGTACACTTGGTACTTTCACAAGTTCTGTGAAAAAAATCACTTGTTTATTACTCAATTGGGATTCGAACCCACGACCCTTGCAATTCAAGCACAGTGTCTTACTAACTAGACCTTTGAGAATGCCGGCTAGATAGTACAGTTTGAATCCTATATTAAAGCAGAGGGTACCGCAACATCTACTGAAGTATTTTGTTTACTCCCCCAAAATGTGACCCACTCTGTCAAAATGAGTCACATGTCGCCCAATGCAGTATTAAGTTATGGACAGTTTAATGTGGAAAATGTCAAAAAAAAAAAAAAAAAGTAAATCTTTTTATTTCTTTTTAAAGGCAGTGGACACTATTGGTAATTACTCAAAATAATTATTAGCATAAAACCTTTCATGGTGACGAGTAATGGGGAGAGGTTGATTGTATGAAACATTGTGAGAAACGGCTCCCTCTGAAGTGCTATAGTTTTCGAGAGAGAAGTAATTTTCCACTAATTTGATTTTGAGACCTCAAGTTTAGAACTTGAGGTCTCGAAATCAACCATCTAAACGCACACAACTTCGTATGACAAGGGTGTTTTCTTCTCTCATTATTATCTCGCAAGTTCGATGACAGATTGAGCTCAAATTTTCACAGGTTAGTTATTTTATGCTTATGTTGAGATACACCAACTGTGAAGGCTAGTCTTTGACAATTTCCAATAGTGTCCACTGCCTTTAAGATCTTTAGTTGCATGGTTAACCTTTATAACACTTACTTTTAGGCAATAAAGCTATGAATACAACAATTTTGTGCTCATACTTATGTCTAATTTGTATCCTTTTGCACACAATGGTAGTTTAAAATATCATTTTACTTGTAATTCGTTTTTTCACAAAAAATGGTGTAGTGGCTAATTTCAAATGGGAGTAACTCAGCAACGCGGTACACCCCAAAGCTTAGACACATACCAAATTACTGCTGCTGATGTGTTCTTTCCAGCCATGCATAATATAACTCAATTCCTGAAATTGCCTACATCTGACTCATTTTCACAGGGTCACAAATGTTCTCACACCATGGGTGTTTTTGTGATAGCAGTTAATGTTTACATTTAGTGTTTGACAGTCAACTGGCAAAAACACATGGGGTGTAATTGTGCAGCTGCAATGACAAACCATTTTTTTCAAGCAGTTGATTAGATGAAGAATTATACAAACACAAACTGGATGAAAAGGTTTGAGTGATCAGCTGGCAAAGGGACATTTTGAAGGGTAGGATATTCTCAAAACCTACCCGGAAAAGAATATACATGTAGTGTCCGGAGCGCTGAAAAGAATATATGAAAGTATGCTTAGGTCAAGGTGCTACTGCTTGCTCGGTACAACAATTCACAAATTTACAACAAGCCGACAACAAGGAAGTAGCTCTGTCCTAAATTTGACTTTTTTTTCAACAATTAAACAATTACGATAGTTGAATTTGAAGCTATAAACCAATTGCTTTTAGAGTACTTTATTATTAGAATGCTTACAATTTTGTGATACGAAAAAACCTGAAATTTTCCAGTTCATAGCACTGAACATACACCAAGTGAGCTAATGAATAAAAAAAACTTTTAACAGTAAATTTATAATGCATCAATGCATCAAACTATAAACCAATTGTTTTCAGGGTACCTCAATATTACAATGCTCACAATTTTGTTTAAAAGGATTAAAACAAACTTGAAATTTCCCGACAGTATTCTAAACATGCTGCATGTATACACTTTACTAAGTGACAAAATGTGTTTAGTTAAATAAATAAATAATGCATCAAGGCTTATAAATTTCCCAGTTAATTGTTCCTTTTACATCCATTATTTAGTAATATTTTGTATGAAGAACATTTAATCTGAATCAAATCCACCTTGGCATTGAATGTCATAAATTGCTTTTCATACTTGACTGATAAAACAATTTTGGACTGCAAGAATACATCCAGGGTATTCTTCAAGAACCTAAAGCCAAGTCCCAACTCAAGAATCCAGTCTGCAATCCAGAAATGTCTTCCCGCTAAGCGTTTCAATCACAACATCTCAAATGTCCCCTTTCATCGTCGGGGCCATGCTGCTTTTTTTTTCTTTAAGTTGAGGCCCACGCATCATCATCTTCGTGTTTGTTCACGGTTTGCCCTCGGAAGAATGTCTGCGATGATGTTGTGCATTATTCTTATCTTTAAGTCAGTCAGTGAACGCAGGATACTTCCTGAAATTCACTGATGCTTGGCCTCATCTGCGGACTGAAAGCATTTAAATTTAGTCGTGCATCCCCACTGAGAACTAGGTTGTCTTTTCTTATTGAATTTCTTATTTATGGAGCTGCATCATCTCATGGCAATCCACAATGTTTGTAGGGGAAGATGGTTGAGCAGCGAGGAACACATTGTTGATGAAGAGATTTGAGAAAATGTTTCAATGCTGTTTTTTATTTTATTTAGGAAAACATGACAACACAATTTAAGTAGCAATGAGAAGTTGGATTTGGTATTTACTGTGAAACAAAAGGTAATTTAAGGGATGTCTGTTTCTTTAGAGATTTCCACCCTGCAGACTCGCCCCATACCCAAAAACTGTCAAATGACAAGGATCTGTATGTGCAAGTTTTGTAAAAACAAAAAGATGCATTTCTTTCATGCATAATTGTCGCAGAATATCACCTATGGATAAGAATAGTCCAGATTTTACCTTGTTATTATATTCTGCAACAAAACTGGAGTGCACTTACATGCATTCAATATTCTAATATAATATGTTGTCGATGGGACAGCTATGAATGTGGTAGACATTGTAATTTTGTATCCCTCATGAGTGTTGTGTTTCCATGAACCTCTGAACGTTAGATCTCTTCATGTACACTAAAACAATTACATTCTCAAGTGCATGATCAAGCATATTAAGGAAACAAGGCACGTAGTCATTAATCATGCATCATTGTGCAGCCATGTAGCCACTGAAGAGGCTTCCATGGGCTTTACTGGCGATTCCTTTCTCCATACTATTTTGAGTCGCCATTGAACACAAGTTTAAAGGGAAGGTATATGTTAAGGTATATATTAAAATTAATGACAATAACAACTATTGGTTAGAATCCTACAGCAGCGTTTGATATGTTTAAAGCATTTTGAGAGACTATGCACTTCAAAGTAATGTAGTGATGTAAAAAATATATAAGTTTTTATGCCCACAGAATCTGAATATTGTGTATTCCTAGTATAGGGAAAATCTTCTTGCATGAACATTATTTGCTTCGGATTAGGGCGATATCTCAAAAGTGTGACCACCTTTAATTTATGAGTTGTTACCTGAATTTGACCTGTTTTAATATAGAAATAACAAGAATCAGTATTACCACTCTATGGTAGCCCTATTGCTGAAATATGTGACAAAAGTAGTAGCAAATCATGGAAAGGTATTTTATTGTCATCCTGTTGTCAGTGTTCAACACAAATGCACATAGCTTTAAACTATCCAAAAACAATATTTTTCTGTGCTTAGCAAGTTGTTGTGCTTACATCTTTATCGATCTGTAATATGGCATTGCTGCCCTAAAACATCTGCCAAACTATAACCTGTATATTCACAACCAACATTAAGTGCTGCCCTGGCACACATACAGCTTATTCTATGGGTACAGAGTTCAAAAGTATTCTGATCAAGTTTTGAAAAGTTATCAAAACATTAAAAAGAGAGGGTCCAAGTCTAAGGTATCCAGTGCTTGTTATTGAAAAAGTAGCCCAGTTTATGGCTGGTGAAGCATGATGGTTTTTCTATTGTAGAGGTCATGTTTACTGTCTTGTTCATTCAAACCTTTCAAGTATAGCTGTTACCTGGTCTGGGTCTGTAAACACAGACCTCCCACCGGTTATTCATATGGTAATTCTATGAAAAGGATAGCTTCAAACAAGGAAATAAACTGTACCAGAAGGAAGGTTGAGAAAAGGCAGGGTTGTTAGGATATAATACTGCCCCCCCCCCCCCAAGTGAAATTCAGATCTACCCACCAGTGGCTAGTTTGGGTCAAGATTTGTGAATTAGTTGAAAATAAGTTGTGAAAATCTGTTTTCAAAGCAAACCTTGAGGTCAGGTTAAACTCTAAAGACAAAATCTTTGGTGAAATAGTCATCAAAGTACTTCGGAACCATCCATCCGCAATTTGAGATTAGGTTCTAAGATAACGAGAATACTATAAAGCGAAAGTGATAGATGGTAGATCTGTACTTCCCTTTCTGGAAAGTCATGACTCTGTGAAACTGTATAAATGACTTGGCCATTGTGATTTCCTGTTGTCAATTATAATGTAAAGAAAATGATACAACAAAAATTGTCCCCCGTTTGAGCAAAGTACAAAGTATTGTTAACTGTTTGCTGTTGAAACCATGTCGAAACTTAATTTGTTCATAGGTTACCTTGCCAAGTGCAACTTTTCAAAAATGCTGGTTTCAATTCCTAATCTAAACCACTTGTAAATTCACAAACAGAATAAACAGTTTTTAATTTAACAGCATGAATTTATTGACCCTATTTTATTGGGTAGTTCATGGTTTAACGCCCAGTATTTGGGTCAGAATTGTCATGTTGTTTCTGTTTCCGCTTCATTAAGCAGTATTCTGGTAAATATTGAATTATAACGATCGTCAAACAGCATGTGCAGAGGCTCTGCCAAACAGTCTGCATGCTCATTTTGTTGTGGTGTATTTGTGCAGCAGCCCTAACTGATGTCATGGCACATTACAAATGTTAAATGTTGGTAGCAAGCTGATTGGGATTCCATATGCGGTAAATCCACACCGCTGGTAACATTTATGAAAACACTGACCTGGGCTTACCCTAGAAGCCCCCGGGCTTCCTCCTAAACAACCTTTCTCATTGGTTGCTATGATCCTCTTCATGTTACCATGCATGTGATTGGTCAGCTAGGAGTGAGGTGTTCTCTACAGCTGTCATCAGGCCCTGGGTGCATGTAAAGAATTGACGGGCGCCACTGAGTGGTCGAAAATTAGAACCCTGGCAATTGGTGCATGGCTTTCACTTATAGTTATGATACATCTTTGTTTGTACACAGAATAACCAAACATGATAACTGCTGGCAATAGAGTACAATTTATTTGTATATGATGTACCTTAAAGGTGACCATTTTTGTTTTCTTCATTTTTTTTACCAATGCACTAACATTTTTTGAAAATATTTACTCTTTGTGTTTATCAAATCACTGCCCTAATTTTGTATGGAAACTAATTCAAAATTCAGGAAAATTGAATCAAACATCTGCTGAAGTGAACTCAGTAAATACATGTTATGTCCCCATATGGTGTACTTTAATCACCATAACTCACTTTGATTAGTCCATTTCAAAATTCAAAGTCTAGTGGTCGAGTGTTTGTCTAGACTGCAGTTGTATAACTAAAGCTATTGCACAATATTTGGTTAAATTTTTAGACCACTTGTAATCAGAAGGGGGTTGATTCTAGACATAGATTGCGAACATGACTGAGGAATTGTCAAAAACTATAGTTGGGAGATATTCATATTTATGTGAGTTAACAGTGGATAAATCTTTGTTAATTTGGTCTACTTTGGTGTAAAACAAGCATGAAACAGTTCTGAATTGAAAACAATTGAGATAAGCCTGATATATTTTGAAACTGCATTTCCAAACTGAATATTACGTTTTTCAAGAATAGTTTTTGTGGTTTAAAATTTATACCTACACCAACATCCCCAAGTTTTTCAGAGCATGTTACCGGGAACAAACAACTATTTTGATTAGGCCTTTATGTCTCCATCCGATTATAAAGATTCAGACAGCTGATAAATCCTATAGCTGTCACAGATCCCGGAAGCTCCTTGACTTCAATCACTTGGTGTAAATGATTAACCGGCTTATGATACAAAGTCAAGTTTGAATACCATCCAGATAGTAAGGTGATTTCAAAGCATGGAATTGGTTTTGTCTGGCTGGTTTGTCAAAGATATCAATTACAGTTACGTTGTATCCCTACTCTATGCTATTAGCAGGAAACTGTACGGAGTGACAGGCGTAACTGTCAGATGTAGTATAGGGCTTTCAAATCCTACATTGGTAGTAGATTTTAATGGTTGAACATTTAAAAAAAAAATTATAGCTGTTTTCTGGTTTTTGTTTTTGTTTTGTGGTGAAGGATAGCAGGCCTTATGCATAGCAAAAAAAGAATAGTAAAATAAGCAAACAAATAAAGTTAGTGAAGGGTATCAATTTCATTTGCTCAATGCTTGGACCACAAATTGTATCAGATTAGGGGCTTAATTTTGTTGACGCCCTGAAAGTATAGCACTGGAACAAAAGACATGGAAACATGAGGTTCAAGTGCTTAATCTGTTGTGGAATTTGTGCTGAGTTATCACAATTATGAACATGTGGCAGAGCGTAATAGCTTTATGTATTGGCATTTGTACTGATGTTAGATGCTCTCAAATTTTCTCTTAACATGTTGACTCATTTAGTCATTGATGTTGCTAGAGAACAGTGAAAGAGTAAACATCCTTTTTTGCACAAATTTGTGTGCTTTCAGATGACTAAAAAGCCTCCAGGCCTGAAGTATTTTAAAAGTTTAGTGAGAAATAACCTCTTTCTCAAGGACTATGTTACTATAAGTGAGCTGTTTCTCAAATGTTTTATACCATTAACAGCTCTCCATTGCTCATTACCAAGTAAGTTTTTATGCTGACAATTATTCTGGGTAATTACCAGAAGTGCCTTTAAACTAAATTGTGCCCTTTCTATGAATGTTAACACATGTAGTTGACCCATATGTCATCTTATTTTAGACTATGGGCAACCTGGGGCCTCTTAGTCACAGACTTAGGGACTATGAATAAGAGTCACTGCCCAGCCAGCTGTCCGCATTTTGCACCATTAGGGCTATGCCCAATTACAGTACACAAACTTTTACAATTCATCTCTCACATGAGTTGTCATTATCACCATAGTGGCTTGTATTTTTGTTACATGGGGTCACTGCTTTCACTTTTTCAGGAGACTTTTTTGCATCATTGGAGACAAGGTCAAAAAACAGCAGATGGAATGCACATTGTTGTGGAAAACTCAGTTACTGTGGGAGGAAACCTGAGTGGGGGAGAAACCCACGTGATCAATGGGGACTGACAACCCAATCCATATGATCACAAAATATTCTCCACAAATCAAGAAATTGTGATTCAGTAACTAGCCGACAATACTAGCGGTTAGCTTGGTAGGATTCAAACCCACAACCTTGTGATCGCAAGTGCTGTAGTCTCACCACTGGACCACAATGACCAGTGCAATTAGGCTGTGGAGAATCCACTCACCCAACCCCCTGAAAAAACTGTTTGACATACATGTAAAGCCACCCGAGCAATAACTTGAGTGGGAAAATTAAGTAAAAGGATGATTGATTATTTAAAAGATAAAATTGTAAATCAAGTTTTAATGGGATCAAGTTTTTTAGAAAGCATATGGTGGTACAATCCATTGTGTTATTATTTTAATCTATCAAGTGATAAACCACAAAGGAAACTGACTGGGTATTCTTATTTCTAATTGCAATCTGTTAACTTTGTTCATTTTAATTAAGGCAAATTCTACAGGCATGACAGGTTTGTTAATAATCATCATACTCTGTCATCTTCATTATTGTTCATTATCAAGTTTGTTTCCTGCAAATTTAATTATAAAGGTTTTTATTCAGCATTGGGGAGAAAGAATGTGACCTCATTGATGCAGTCCTCGTATTAAGGTCACAGATGCCAGACACAATATCCCCCAAGGACTGTAGAGAGATAATTTGCCCTTCTTAGTAAAGTTCATCCAGTTTCCTAGTAGCTCACTTCAAATTCTCACCATTTCTATGGTCTTATCCATGTTGTACCTAAAACTTATAAGTAGGATGTGATGTTGTTTGTTTTTTCCTCCACCTTTATTTCTGTCAGCCTTGTTTCTTCTTCCCTGTTCTTGGTTGCCAATGTTAAATTCCTCTGGTCCATGTGTTGTCATCAGGCCTGACACTCCACGGAAGCAACAGAGGTGCCTTTGAAATGCTCCAGTAGAAATTTACAATGTCCTCATAGCTAGGTGCCCTTTACCAAGGAGAAGATGCCTTGGTGCCCTTGCCCTTTCACAAACGAAGCATTATACACAGGCCTGGGTGTGTCTGCCACATGTTCATCCCATTGATTTGAACAATTTGTCCTTTTCTCCTGTTTTGTTACCCCACCTTAATTGATACTGGACTGATATTTGCAACATCATTCACTCCAGCTCTTTGTGCTGTTTGTAGTTTTTTGAAGGTATGTTGTTGTCCATGGTTCTGAAGCATGTCATAGTTAGTAGCACACACTGTTAACTGCAGTTAAGTGCACCTGTCATGCTCTTTGGGTTCATTCAGATGATCTGTTATGACTTCACGAATTTAAGAAGAAGCTCTGGGTCAAGGGCTTTTACAGGCACAAAGTCTATAATTACACCTTGAAGATGACCAATATTTCTCATGAGATTTGAGAAGGAGGTTGTAATAAAAGGCCTGGTCACAAATTTTAGGACTAAATTAGGACTTACGATATATAAGGACTGGATTAAATCTTCCATGGGCCCATCAGGAACCAGTGTTTTGTTGGCTTTGGGCTTAAGGGCAAGTATTAGATTTTATTAAAATGTATGTATTTAAGGATGGTAGTAACCTTTGCATTGCAAGTCTGAAGCTTTCCTAATGTCAGAGAGAGTCTGTTAGAACAA
This sequence comes from Asterias rubens, assembly GCF_902459465.1. Taxonomy (NCBI): domain Eukaryota; kingdom Metazoa; phylum Echinodermata; class Asteroidea; order Forcipulatida; family Asteriidae; genus Asterias; species Asterias rubens. The sequence continues at coordinate 8,386,909 of NC_047070.1, read as the reverse complement.
ATATATTGTGTGGGTGTGCTGAATAACTTCTATGCTAATGTAAGCTTTCTTGTTTGTTTTCCTATAATGGCCAATTTGTTTTTGCATGCCCTAGACACCAAGCCTATTCTGTGCCTTTTGAATACCAAACCTCTGGACACCTTTGGTAATTGTCAAAGACCAGTCTTCTCCCTTGGTGTATATTAACATATGCATACAATAACAACCTGTGAAAATTTGAACTCAATTGGTCGTCAAAGTTGCGAGAGATTTATGGAAGAAAAGACACCCTTGTCGCATGAAGTTGTGTGCTTTCAGATGCTTGAACTCGATACCTCAGCTGAGGTCTTGGAATTCAAATACTTTAGCGAGAAATTACCTCTTTCTCAAAAACTACATTACTTTAGAGGGGGCCGTTTCTCACAATGTTTTTTACTATCAACAGCTCTCCATTGAACATTACCAAAGTTTGTATGCTAACAATTATTTTGAGTAAATACCAACAGTGTCCCAGTGCCTTTAATGTTGCGGTATAATTAATACAGACAGCACAAATGGCCAGATGATCAATGCTATTATAAACCAATTAAGGCTGTGAATAACACATTTTAGAACGCAGATAGTAAAACCACAGACATTATATCCTTTCATTGATAGCTTTGATTGTCCAGAAGCCCTGCATCTCTGCTGAGCCATAAATGTTATGGTTTTCCCATCTCTGCCTTACACTTTCTACCTCCATGTTCAGACACCCACAAACACAAAATGGATGCGCTCAAACCCACATTGATTGATTAATGGATGGGTCTGAATAAGATCAGTATAATTGATGAACAAACCAAGCAGATGCTACTGTGGAGTGCCACTTCATAGTCAGCCATATACTACAGGGACATCTGATCATCCCTGAACGTTTTATTAATCAGTCATATACTTGGTACCTGTTTTGTAAACAACAAATAAAATCAATTTGCGAGGTAGTGTTTCATCACCAAGAGAGGAAAGAATAATTTTTCCTCATGGGTGATCATTTCTTGCCTCCATTGAGAGTGGATAATTGTGATGAGCCTGTAAGTGCATTACATACAACACATCAGTTAAGTGGTGTTTGAAGCTTCGCATGGTTTGACAAATACAAAAAATAACTAAAAATAGTAATCTGCAGGATAAAACTGTAATAAATCTCTATTGGGAGGAGAGTTGGCTTTGAAAAGAGCCGGTGCAGCCTTGACATTTCAAACAGTTACTCAGAAACAAACAAAATTGGTTAATAGTCGCGTGTGAATTGTTTTTTTCTCTAGGTATAACCTTTGGGTTCTCTTCACCTTTAATCTTCTTGATTGAAATTGTAAGAATTATAAAAAAGAACTTCTTCTTTTCATTACACCTTGCTTGCATTTATTTTATTGAATTTAAATTTGTTGTTCTGATATTATTACTATCGTTGTTTGGTCTGTAGTTGTTGTTCGTGACGGGGAGCTGAAGTTTTAAAGGCCCTGGACACTATAATTGTTATTACTCAAAATATTCTTAGCATAACAACTTACTTTTTAATGAGCAATGGAGAGCTGCTGATAGTATGAAATATTGTGAGAAACGACTCCCTCTGAAGTAGTTTTTGAGAAAGAGGTAAATTTCTCACTCAAAAGAATTCAGCTGAAGCCTTTAAATATGCATTTTTTCTATCATTATTCCCTTGCAAATTCTATGACCAATTTAACCCAAATTTGTACAGGTTTATTTTATGCATATGTTGAGATACACCAAGTGAGAGTACTTGTCTTTGACAATTACCAATAGTGTCCAGTGCCTTTAAAACAGCCTAGGTTGTAGGAAGTACACACCCTTATCATTAAGAAACTAATCAATAAGGTTTCATTCCCATAGAAACAAAAATAACCTGCTTATTTTTTAGACAAAATGGATGCTACAGTGTGGCTGAATCATCACATACAATCATGTACGCAGGGTACGTATAGATCTTGACTTGCAGCATTAATGCATCGAGGCACCAATGTGTGCTGAAAACTGTTTGCTGCTCACCTGGGATATGCATTACATGCATTAACGTTATCGATTAATAATGGCTCTGTGGGACATTCTTCTATGCTGTTCTTACAGTGCAGAGAATCTACAATCCCGGCAAAAATGCTTGGGCCTCCCATTCCTAACATTATGTAAAACACTTCCCTGTGCACTTCCCATTCAAAATAAAAAAAATTGTCCCCCGCCCCCGCCCCCGAAGACTGGCAATCGGAACCAACATTGAAAGGGGGTGGGGGGGCCCAACGAGATATGGCCTGGATAGCTCTAGTCTAGGCCCCTATTGACCCCTTGCACGCGCATCACACGCGGCGACTGATCCGCGCTCACCATGTTGGTGGGCAAGTTAGGTTAACATGTATTAATGCCGCGTCGCCTAAAACGCGCACTTTCACTGCATAACGCACATCATAGAGTTATGTATAAAAACGTACAGTGAAATTGCCAACCAGTATGGCGCATTCAAGATTTTTTTTTATGATGACGTCAGGTGAAATGGGTCAATAGGAAAGTCATTAAGGACATTTAATAAGTGGTAGACCATGTCCATCACAAAGAATCCATATGTGTTTGTAAAGCACTTATGAGTTGAGAAGCTTTCAAAGCTAGTAATTTTATAGACAATTAAAAGAAGAAAATACATATTATCCCCCAAAGCAATAATAAACAAAGAGAGTTTATTAGTTTCAACCTAAAACTTCACTGGTTTTTGAATGTCTCTGGAGAATAATCCCTATAGGAATACACAAAACTTTACAGTAACAGATCTCAGGTTCTCATTTGGGGCATAAAAACTGATATCTTTTTTACCAAACTACATTGCTTTGATGTGAAATTTTTCTCAAAATGCTTAACACTATCGAAAGTTGCTGTAGGCTCCTAACCAAAGGCTTTTGTAGTAGTGATAGGCCTACCAAACTTATACCTTTTCTCTTTAGGCTAATGAGAGAAAGTGTGTGTGTTTTTCCCAACCCATATTAAGAAGAAAAAATTGCTGTGTGTAAATGAGTGCCATTTGAACAGCTGATTGATCATCGCATTGAGTTAATTAATACAAAGAACAGATGGTGAGATAATTAAATAATCAATACAAATTTTTTGGGCTGGACTGGATAGATTTCCATTTTTCTGTTTTGTTACGTAACTTAAATAACTACAAAGTTGTTTGAAAGCAACTAATTGTGCTTGCCATTTGTATTTTTGATATTCACTTACATATGTGCCTAATGTAGGAGTAACTGAAGCTATAATACAGAGGTAGTGCTGTTTGTTTCATTGGGGCAGGGAGAGAAACTGCCCTAAATTTGCGCAAAACAGTGGGGAAATGGACATAGACACAAACAAGACTTTTCATCAGAAATTAGTGTTTTCTGTTTATGTAAATTTATTGGCAAAAATCCCTCTGCCATCTCTCCCCCCCCCCCAATCCCCCAAGCAGGATTGATTAAACCATTCATTTGTGGGTTTTTTAACATCTCATTTGTTGGGGTTTTTCCAATAGTTCAGAGCAAATCCTAACTCTAACCCTAACCCAACCACCAATTCAAAACCTAGACTCAGCCCATCTATATTATTTCTTTTAAACTGTTTGAAGTACTCTCACCCTTCGAGTACATATTTACTAATTTTCTAATAAGTAACAGATCATTTTGTACAGCACGTTCAAATGTGGATTCATATAGGATCCTAGTTTGTTGTAACTCCTAGCAACAGTGTCTGTCCACTCTGTTAAATGTTAACCAATCAAGTACCACCCACTCAATCAACTCAATCAACCCTGTGGTTTAATGTAGATTCATCCTCCCCTACCATCCATCACTATGTTTATTTTGTCTTGTGTTTTATACAAGCCTTGTGGTGCCAGCTCTATGTGCCAGCCTAGAATAGCAAACTGACAAGAAATTAATGATTATACATGGAGGGTGTATAAAGCTTGTGAATTTGCTGGAATGGAAATAGTGCACTCACTTTACTTATCGGGGCTTTCCAATTCATATTTTGCAATTTTTTTTTTTTTTACAAAGTTAACATTGAATAAACAGAAATAAATTCCTTACGTGAATGAAAACATTTTGTATTGGAAACATTTTGAAAATGAAAATATTGCACTCACTTCACTTGTCAGGACTTTGCAATTTATTTTTTTGCAATATTGTTGTACAAAAGAGGCCATGAGGCCAAAGTTTTTAGTTCCAAGCCAGTACACTAATGACCAAACAAGTCTGATGGTCCTGTGTTTTTCAATAATAATAACTCACCTCACCTTTAATTTTCAAACACAAGTTCAACTGACACCCCTGTTTCAACCCAACCCTTACCCTAGCATGTACATCATGGTGTTTTCGGAACATAGGGATTTGAGAACACAGTGCTTCCAGAATAAATAACACTTAAAGGCAATGCTGGACATCTTTGGTAATTGCCAAAGACCAGTCTTCTCACTTGGTGTATCTCAACATAGAATAAAATAACAATAGCTCTATCAATAGCTCTTCATTACTCGTCACCAAGTAACGTTTTATGCTAACAATTATTTTGAGTAATTACCAATAGTGTCCAGTGCATTTAATATTACAAAAGAAATGCCTCAACAACTTTGAAACAAACATTTCCATAGACCTTATTGCAGATACTCGGTATGCGCGCATTAGGCGTGGAATGAGATGCATGCTGGTCTAGCTAGCTAGCTAGACAGCATGCAACTCATTCAACAGTTAGCGCAACTGCACAATTGGTATTTGCGAAAACGTCTAAATGGTCACCCCGTTAACCTCCCACCATTTTTTCACCCTCGTTTGGAAATGTCAGAGCCATCACTTCAATGATATATGCCTCAGTCCTTTACCCAGTATCCTTCCAGTTGAGGTCTTGGCTATAATTGCAATCAAGATCAACCTCTATGCTATTCTATCTGACAAGATAATGAACCAAGGTGATCATTCAGTAATCATCATTAGCCATTGAACGCAAAGTTGCATTCAATTGCAATTTTGTGAGGCAGTTTTTTTGGAGCAAACTTGGCGTTTGAAATGAACAAAATTGCTACAGGGGTGCGATGAGAAATTGCAACAGTTTAAGTCCTCCTATTGATGACCGAGATACATAAATGTTTCAGTAAATTCACGACAAATCCTAACAACATGCACTTGTTGACTATATTGACTGGCTGGCTAGTGACAACATTAATTTAAACCCTCTTCAGGCAAGTTACAAGATTAGTAATCCAGTGGATATGTACTTAAAGGCAGGTTGTACTTCTGACAATTACTTCACAGTTGATAACCATGAAATCTTACTTGGTAAAGAGCACTGAGAGTTGATGATTATTCTAAAGCATTGTTATAAGAAACGACCCCATAGAAGTGATGTTGTTTTAAGTGTAAAAGGAAATTTTTCATTCAATAAAAATTAATCTGAGAAAGGCTTCAGATCTCAGGCATCTGAACCCAATTCTATACAACCAGAGTGGGTTTTTTTTCTTCTAATGTTTTCTAAGAACTTTGAAGTCCATTTGAGCCAAAAATTGCAAAGTTTATTTATTTTACACATATGCTGAGATACACCAAGTGAGTATATACTGGTCTTTCTTACAATTACCAAAGGTTTACCCTGTCCGATATGGGGGCAGAGGGTATCCCCTCAATGTTCCCATACTTGAATGCACTGTTTCCCTCTTGTGCAGAAGTAACCCCCCCCCCCACCCCAACCACCGAAAAAAGGGGGTTAATCAAAGTGTGACTTTTACTCTACTAACCATGCAGAGCTATCTTTTAAGAGAGTTGTGACGGATTAGAAGTCATTTTTGGTACAAACAATGCATTTGTGCACGGACCATGCCAGATACTACGTATCGGAAAATGATGTCCAGGCACCAAAGAATACTGGCCCCTGTTGCAGTTCTCTCATTACACAGCATAAGAACATCAGACAACTTGAACTGAATACTCGGGCATATAACTATCCATGAAAAAAAGATGAAAAGAGAAAACAAGGCAACAAAAAAGAGGAAATGACAAAGTGAAGGAAAAAAGAGGAAAGTCAAAACCCAAAAAGAGGAAACCGGCTGAAAAGAGGAAGTCTCACATGCCTGAATACTTGAAAATAACTTAATGGGAATTTGTTGAAGTGGCATGACCAATGACATTTGCAAAAAGCATTGAATGAATCAATGCTAAATTTCTTTTTTTGTATCCAGGGATTATTTTGCAATGAAGCATAAAGACCAGACAAATTAAACTGAATGCTTGAAAATTGCTTGATGTGAATTTGTTGAAGTGGCATGATCAATGACATTTGCAAAAAGCAATGAGTGAATCAATGCTAAATTTCTTTTTTGGATCCAGGGATTATCTGTTATATTTCATATGTTTTGTATTTGAAGGGCAGTCTACACAGGATTAGTAGTAGTTGAGTGGTGAGTGGGTGACATTTCTTTTATTTACTGTGATTTTAACCTTGTAGGTTGGCCATGATCATTGCTGAGTGGGGAGCAACCATGGTCAACTGAACATCTTTTGTAAATGTTATTTCGACTTAATTTCAGTAAACAAGTTACCTATTATGCAAAAATGCAGTTATAATTTTGCGGTGTTTTTACATTATCCAGAAGCCATGCAAAACGCATTCCAAATTAAAGAGATTTTGTACCCGGTCATGCATTTTATTTGATAGAGAAAAAAGTATTGTTTAACCTTGTCCTTATGAAAAAAATTAAGTGCTTTCTTTCATCCTTTCAATATTCCCGGTCCCCCCCCCCCTTCCCCCCCCAAAAAAAAAAATAAATAAATAAATAAATAAATAAAATAAATAAATAGAATACACTAACTTAAATTAATGTCCCTGTCACGGGAGGAGGGTGTGGATGGTTACTGTGTTTGAAACATAATGTGTGTGGGTTTTATCTATCCTGTCAAATACTCTCTGAATGCAAGCTGTTCTCTCTTAATGTAAAAGATTGAAAAAGCACTCTTTGAAGAGCCATATGAAGGACAACTCTTTTTCGAGTGGTCTTCCACTCTTTTAGGTTGAAGTCTGCATCTTTTTGAGTGACTTTTCACTCTGTCCTGGAGTGAAACCTCTCTAAAAGAGTGAAATAACCACCACTCTTTTTAAAGAGATGAGGGACAGCTCGAAATGTAAAGAGTGGTGTTTTCACTCTTTTACATCCAGATAGTAAACACAAAGTACCCACCCCCATCCTATCCAATTATCTGAGCGACGTATGACAATTTTCTTTCTTACCTCTCAGATCATTTTTTATAATGAAAGTAACAATACAAATCAATTTTGGTCATTACAAATTATGACTCATAGTTAGTGTAGTTAATAAATAAGCCTTGATAATTATTCTGCAATGTGGCAAGGACAATCATTGACAAGGTTGGAAGAAAACAAATAAAAAATCAATATAAACTGATTAAATATTTTGTTATCATTTTAAAGGTCTCCAATAGGGTCATCAAGATGCATGTTTTGAACATCCTCTGTCAGGTTTTTTAATAGAAAACTGGGTAGAGACCAGGGTAAATGTAGATAACTTCCATTGTTTTGTAACTATCTTTCTGATATATGTATTTTGCAATGTGACAATGACAATCATTGACAAGTTTCAAGGTTGAAAGAGATTATGACTCCATAAACAATCAAATAAAGTCGATTAAATATATTTGTTATCATTTCAAAGGTCAATCAAGATGTTTCGAACTTCACCTGTCATTTTTTTTTTTGAAAACAAATAAATAATTTAAAACATTGGTTTGGAATCCAGAGCTTCCGTTGTTCTAACATTGGTTTTGAATACACAACTTCCTCTGTTTTATAACTGTTTTTCTGAGAATTTACTTTTTGTTTAAATTGTGTCAGTGCTCATTGCAATCATGTGCGTATGAAGACTCTTTGGTTTTGTTTTTTTGGGGGGGGGCAAAGGGGTTAATTTGCCTGAAATTTTACACTGGGGTAAGAAGTCCTCAGATTGCTTTCTCTGTCCATTTTTGTTGGCCTTCCTTGCATGCTGTGCCCAAATTGCCCCAAATGTTTTGCCCATATTGGGAGAGAAGCCTCTTAAAAACAATGATGAACAAATTGTTGAATAGAGGCATCAGCGGCATTTAATATCATATCGAAGTCTTATATAGCGCACGTATCTACCAAACAAGGTACTCAAGGCGCTGAGTATATACAAACTTTCAGAAAGATAGGTAATTGTAGTGATGAATTCTGAGACCCATTTAGTATTTTGAAGCAATTCAAGAAACATTTAACTGAGAAGTACAGGGATTATTCTTCCTGCCTGGACATATTTGCTCCAGATTTGTCGACAACATCTACAAAACGTGACCAAATTTTGGAAATGACATTTTCAGCTGTTCGTTTTATTGTGTACATCTTTGTTTATATAGGATTAAAACAATCAAACAGATCCAAAAACCAAAGGTAAACTTTCCTTTTAATCCAATCAGATTTGCCGTAAATGAAATACCACTAATTAGAAAAAGATTTGTTTCAAGCAAAATAGTTTGAACTAGATAGAATAATAATTGTGCACTAGTATACTTGTGAGAGCACGGCATTCTTGTTAGGTTACAAACTGAGTATGGCTTTGTTTCAATAATCAAGTTAAATTTTTACAAAATCCCTCAGTGACATGACATAGCCAAACACCAGGCTTAGCTATAATTTAAAGGAGAACAAGGTCTAAACATAATACCCTTGAAGTATACGATATGTGGATGTAAATCCTCCAGAACATTCCACATGATTAGCTCTCTCAGACCCCTTCAAGTATTGAAAGGGCAAGGATGTATATTCTAGGCGAGACACAGTCGATCTCATAAATACCAAGAACACTCATGTATTAGGGATGCCACATCATGACCTCAGGCAATAAATAAGCCTGTGTATAATTTGTCTATTTTTAGGATCAGATATAGACATAAAAAGACCGCCCCCTGCGAACTTGTTTTTTGAGAAATTATCTTCACTGCATTTCCTCTCAACAAGACCAACACAGAGAAAATTCAATAATGTACGGTACTTTGTGGTCCAAACTTTATTTTAGAGGAGCTTAAACAGGAAGTAGCCAAAAAACAACATTATGCTCACCAGGTCCCAATTTCATGAAGCCTGCAAGCACAACAAAGTATAGCTTAACAGAGACAGGTTACCGACCAAAATTACAATAGGTTTACATTTTTGTGAGTGGTGTCCCTGGTTGGTTTCCAGTACAAAATTGTACAGTCGACTCTTTGTTATAACCAGATCACTGAGACTGGCCAAACAAACTCTTTGTAACAGGAACTATTCGTTTAAAGACACTCAACATTATTGGTAATTGCCAAAGACCAGTCTTCTCACATTGTGTATTGTCAATATATGCATAAAATAACAAACCTGTGAAGTTTGAGCTCAATTGGTCTTCAAAGTTGCGAGATAATAATGAAAGAAAAAACACTCTTGTCACCAAAGTTGTGTGCTAACAGCTCAGATGCTTGAACTCAAAATCTAATTCTGATGTCTCAAAATCAAATTCAAATATTGTAGTGGAAATTACTTCTTTCTCGAAAACTATGTTACTTCCGAGGGAGCTTTTCTTACAAGGTTTTATACTATCAACAGCTCTACATTGATAGTTAACAAGTAAGTTTTTATGCTAACAATTATTTTGAGTAATTACCAGTTGTGTCTAAAGCCTTTAAGTTGTCAAATTTAGCCTAATGTTTCTAACATCCAAAACAACAACATCCTCTCAGTGACATAAATTTTATATCAAGTTACGGAACTCCTCAGCTCAGTAGACGCCCAATTTATTCCTAAATCAGGCCAGGGAAGAGGCTGGCTCTGGGGCCCCTGGATGGATTGCAACAAGGTATTCCTTTCCCAAGCTACAGGTCTGCTAGACTGTAAGCCTGGAATCTAGGGCATCATCCTGTGAGCAGATATAAACACACAGGTGATAGTTTCCTTCAGACTGGGTTCCAGGCTAGTAATTATCCGATGATGATTATTGACCAGCTTGTTATCAGCTTCAGCTTGCTGAAGTCTCTTAATTAAAAATAGGACATTAAAAATATTCTATTTGAAATAGAATTTCCAAATACACAGTAATCTAAAGCAAACATTTATTTACTTGAATTTAGTTATTTACTTAATTTTTTTTGACATTACAATATTATGAGCAGAGGCCTTCGGGGAAAGGAAACAGTTTTTTTAAAAATCCATAAATAGACCCTCCTATGCCTTGTTTGTTTGTTTAAATGATTAGAAATTGACATTACAATTTTTGCTGTGTTGTTGTTATTATGTCAGTGGCTTTATTTTTCAATTTGGCTGTTTTTCTAGTAATGCCCTTAATCATTTTGGTATTTTTTTTTATTTTGATGTTGTTTGAAGCTGCCGGGCACCTAATTTTTGTATTTATTATATCAACACAAAAATATAAAATTGTAGTGAAAATGAAAAACACAAAAAAGCAAGTAAAACAATGATTAAACCATTATCAGAAGGGGGGTAATAATATTTTAGTATTATATAAAATGAAGAAAAAATTACATCACCGGAAGTACAATGACAATACTGACGCACATTAAAAACAGTAACCCTCTCATTTTAGGATAGGATATGACAAGACAACACCTTTAAGTTGTTTTTCTCTTTCCAGAGAGAAGAGAGGTAACACTATTGCTCCATCCATATTTTGCCCTGCAGGGTCGACTGGATATTCATTCTCAGTCAAGAGATCCGCGGATCACTCTATATATTGGGCATTAACTCCCAACGAGCCCCATGTTCAGCTGACGCCAACATGGCAACTGTGCACTCCATAGTATCCGCAACTCTTCATCATAGCGCATGATGCTATTTTTAAAAGTAATCAGCCTCTTCTCTCCAAGATTAGTCCAGAGAGATATTTTAAACTATTTTTTTTTTCTGGATCGTCTCATCAACATCATGCTGATTTGAACATATTGACCATTCTGTGCTCAGTCTTAATGGAGTTGAAAAACCCCACAGATTTTCCAAGAATTTTTCAGTCAAGAGATCCACAGATCACTCTATATTGGGCAGTATAACTCACAATGAGGCGCACATTCAGCTGAAGCTAACATGACATCTAAATGTGCACTCGAGTATCCACAACTCTTCATCATAGCATATGATGCTATTAAAAGTAGTCAGCTCCTATTTTTTTTCAAGATTAAAATTTCCAGAGATATTTTTTTTTTCTTTTTTTTCTGGAGAGTCTCAGTCTCTCAACATCATACTAATTTTTTAAATTACGATTCTGTTTTCGGTCTAAATGGACAAAACAGTTTTCCAAGAATTTTCCAATCAAGAGATCCGTGGATCACTCTATATTGGGCATCAACTCACATTAAGCTAATGTTCAACTGACGCCAACACGGCATCTAAATGTGCACTCCAGTATCCACAACTCTTCATCACAGCTTATTATGCTATTAAAAGTAACAGCATCTACTTTCCAAGATTATGTACAGAGAGATATTTTAAACTCTTTTCTTTCTGAAGAGCCTCAATCTCTCAACATTATTCTGTGTTCAGTCTTAATCAAGAAACTAAACAAAAACATTTTTTTAAAGAATTTGTCTAGATGAGAATGTTATCGGAACACACATTTTTTGCTATAGGGAGAATGACCCAAATCTATATTTCTGTGTGTGTCCCCCCCTAAAAACATCTTCAGAGTTGCTGAATACATTTTGTATAGGGAAGTTAAACCAAATATATTACTGTGTGCCCCCCCCCCCCCCTCTAAAAGCAACAAACAATTTGTGCTCAACACATTTTGTTTCTTAGGATGGGAAATATATTTCCCAATCCTCTTGACAAAGTTATGTTTTAGGTGAACTCAGAATTCCTTGCTATCCATGTAATTCCCCATAGTTGTGTCAAGAGATTGTTACGATGAAGTGTGCACTCAAAATGCCCTGTGCCACACCGACTCATCATGCATGATGGAACTAGGTTTGCCTAGGGCTCAATGACTCCCAAGTGGATAACAACTTCAAGTTCTTTCAGGAAATACTCTTTTTGTTTTCAATTCAAACTCACATTCATTTCCATACTTCATGAAAACAGTACAAAGCCATAACAATAATTTATAACAGAGTAACCAATAAACAAGGCTATTTTACTAAGGCAGAGAATTAATAAAGTATGGAGGCATCATCTAGAAGCCGAGGCTTGTGTTGAGATGCCTGAGGACGGACAAACAAGCTTCATCTTTGAACTTCTCTTTAAAGGAACACGTGTTCCTTTAAGAACATGGTTGAGGGGGCCAGAGGGTTTGATTTGTTACACAGTAGACAATTACCAATTCTTAAAAAGCCGTTTTGCTTTCTCTGTCTAATTTGTTTGTTTGTATTGCTGTGCCTGAAATTCAATGGGGGGGCAAAGGAACTTAAACTTATGACTCAATGGTTTATCATTATATGATACTAAGAAATGTAACATTACAGGTTATCCTAGATTATAAGAAGTTAACTCGTACTATTTTTATCTTTCGTATTTCGCCTGTATATTGTAATTCTTTTCAGAGTTGTTTATATTATATTTCCATGTATTTTTGTAAATGGTTAATTTTTAGTGTAATTTGTATACAACACAATTTTTTTTAGACACGCAAAACCAAAACGAATTTCACTGAACTAATATTTGGTTTTTTTACAAGTGACAATAAAACATTATTCTATTCTATTCTATTCTATTCTAATGGAATATTACTGTAGCATTGGCCAGAGTGTTTTTTTGTTGTATGTTTGACTGCATGTTGCATCTCAGCACCTTGTTACATGGTGATCTGTAGGGTGGTTTTGGGTTCAGAGGAATGGAGCAGGACTTAAACCAACAACCTCCAGAGTGGATTCTCTGGACGTCCCCTAAGTTACCAACTGCCAACTATATGGTGGTGATCTCCCTATTAGTCTAATATCTTTGTTCGGGTTGCAAGTAATAATGGGTCATTGATTGTAAACATAGCTTCGCATACCTTGTAGAAACCTACAATGTGTACTTTTTCATCATTAGCCTTTGTGAATTAATTTCCAACCTCCAAAGTTGAGGATACTGCCTTGAACTTGAGCACAATGGACACTATTGGTAATTGTCAAAGACCAGTGTTCTCACTTGGTGTATCTCAACATATACATAAAATAGCAAACCTGTGAAAATTTGAGCTCAATTGGTCGTCGAAGTTGCGAGATAACAACAAAAGAAAACACACCCTTGTCACACGAAGTTGTGTGCTTTCAGATGCTTTATTTCAATCAAATCAAATTTGTGGAAAATTACTTCTTTTGGGAAAACTACGTTACTTCAGAGGGAGCCTTTTTTCAAAATGTTTTATAGTATCATCAGCTCCCCATTACTCATTACCTCGTTTCTTGTCTGCCTCGTTCTCACCATGTTACACCTGTACTAATGCAATTGCATTGGCTCCCAGTTAAGTTTCGAACAGTTTACAAAATTCTTCTGTTAACTTTCAAGGCTCAAACATGTCAATCTCCTGCTTATTTATCTGAACTTGTTCATCATTATTCCCCTACTCGGACTTTACGATCATCTCAACAGTCATTGCTTTCTGCTACTAGAGCTTCTTCCATTGTTTATGGCCACAGATCTTTTTCTTACGCCGCACCGTTTCTTTGGAATAGTCTTCCTGTGCATATTCGCCAAGCTAATTCTTTACAATGTTTTAAGTCCCTGTTGAAAACTCATTTGTTTAAAGCATCTTTTTTGTAATTTGCCTATTTGTATCTTGTATCTTTCTCTAATTGTTTATTTTATTGTTTCTTTAATGTGCTTAGAGGCTTTTGCATTAGGCGCTTTACAAATGTCTTGTTATTATTATTATTAAGGTTTAATGCTAATAACTATTTTTAGTAGTGTCCACTGCCTTTAAGCAGTCCAAACAAGTAAACAAAGTAATGCTAGTGTAATGATAATGACACCTCTCTGAGAACAAGAAGAGCGTCATCAAAATATTTGTTCCAACTTCAGAGCCATTGGGCATGATCTTGAGATGCTTTTGGTCTTGCTTTACCTGCCTGCTGAGCACTTGATACTGTGTATATAATTGACAGGATCAAAGGATATGTACCAGTGCTTGCTGAGTTCAAACAAGCACTAAACAAACGAGGGCGCCAGATGACAAGTGACACGTTTGTCCGTTTCTCAAAACATAACGAGTTCAGTGGTCTAAAGGTTAACAATTTTGCCATAGATTTTAGGGCTTGTGAGTTTACATCCCACCTGAGTTGCCTGGCCATTTTTTTCTGTGTTACTTCTTCAAAAGCATGGTGCATGCGAGAGTAAAAACAATTATCAGGTTTCAAAAATCCATGCTTAGCTCTACATGCTTGAATTTGATTAGTGTTTGTAATGCCACGCTTGTGTGCCTAATGCCTACATGACTTGAATGTCTTTGTTCTTTGTTTAAGTTGCCCTAAATATATATTTTACACCTTGAATTGTCTTTGTGTTGCTGCATTTAAGCTTAAGTCAGACTTGAGGAAAATGTTGAGGGTGATTGGACAGGATTATGCAGGAAAATAAAAAGTTATAGAAAATGTGGCAAATTTTTTCTCAAAGTCACAAATCCATATTATAGATTGTAAAAACCATAATTTTTATTTTTTTTGAGAAGGGTTAAAAAGTGGATATGGACCAAGCAACAGGGTCATTAGCAAAGGGAGCCAAACGTTGATATCCAGGGTGCTGATCAATCCTTGTGTCCTCAATTCCCCCAGCTACCAAAACAAATGTATAACATGCGAGTAACATGAAAAGGAGGGCCTTTAACATTCTCGCTTCACTAACTGAGATAATGTTAGGGATTAATGCTATAATGGAGCAACACTTCCAGTGGCAGGTGATATTTATTGGCTTTCTCAGTATGCACAGGAACACACACCTGAGTGTGTGTATATTGCGCATCACGTGATGTTTTTCTACAACACTAAATAATGGACGCCATTCTGGCCAAGATATTTTCATCATGTTTAGCGCGGCAGTCAGACGTGTCAGTCCCCAAAAAAGCATGAAGCGGAATCCTTCAAAGCCTTTCATCATCGTTTTGTCCCAGAATCTCCCAAGTCCCGCGAGAAATCAAAGAGGTGTAGAGGTTTTTGTAAAGTCTACTGGAAGAGGGGAAAAAAGGGTAATGACCTCTTGATTGGCAAAGTCCCGGCCATCGTGGTCCCAGCGGCGGCGGCATTAACGGTGGATAAACAGCAAGCAACCTGCTCCTATCAGAGCTGACAACCCTCATCCGGACCGCCTGACAAGAACTTGATGACTTTCTTAGGCAGGGGAAGTCTCAAGGGGTTAATGGCATGGACCATCTTCAGGTGTAAAATGGTCTGTTTTCTTGCTTATAGAGTCAACCAGGGTGCACTTCATACTTAGAAGAGCACCTAATATTTCCCCTGATTCCCCTAAAAATGCATCTTTTTTTCCTATCTCTGGTAAAGAAACAAATGTAATAAGGTACTTGTGATGTAAATGGTCTGTTTTCTTACTTGCAGAATAGGGACAACTAGGGTGTTCAATTAAAAGACAACAGTAATTTCCCAAGATTCACCTAAAATTGCATCCTTTCTTTCTGTGTCATTGTGAACCTTCCCTTTAACTTTACAATGATTGATTTCAATGAACAGCTAAATTACACTTATTTTCTTCTGTTTAACTCTTTTTGGATAAAAATTAATCTTAAAGGTAAAACATTTTTTGTTTGTTTTTATGTATTCTTTTATGTATGATAGAGTGTTGTGGCCGAGGGGATAAGAGCACCGAACACAACTGCACCGAACACAAGCTCTGGTGCTTACTTACGTTCAGCAGTGTGTGGGTTCGCATCCCGGTCGTGACACTTGTGATCCTGAGCAAGACACTTAACTATAATTGCTTCTCTCCACCGAGGGGTAAATGGGTAACCTGTGAGGGCAGAGATGGTTCTTGTGATTGGTTTAGCCGTGTAGCGCATAATAATTTTTCACCGGCTTTATACTCCCCAGGGAGCTGAGATGGTTCAAGGAATGATTTAAGGCCCAGTGACCAGGGGTAATAATATTGGAAGCGCTTTGAGACGCCCTTCGGTTGTGAAAAGTGCTATATAAAAACTGGCTGTGTTACTTTGGTGCACTGCACCTTTGATCAGTATATTGCCCCTTTTTGTCTCACTGGACCAGACCTTACAAAATACAAAGTTACTTTTCATCTTAACTAATTAAAAAAAAAAAAATTCCTGAATGGTTTCTGAAGACCAAGTTCTCCCGATGTCAACATCACAATAACCTAAGTGCTATTTTAGGAGATATTGTGTCTCCATGTGTTGCAAAGTTAAGTAGAGTGGTTTTTAGGTGATGCTACAATTACTTGCTTACAATTATAACTCCTAAAATGGTGAGCATGGTTGAGCATGGTTGTCATTTTAGTACAAGGGGTCAAATGTCAAATGTATTTTCAGTCACTTTTTCTTTGGCAAAGGTATTATAAGCAATACATCTATAGTACAGGAGGTTGTTTTATTATACATCATCCTGTATTGTAGATATACTGGTACACTTCATACATGACAACCCATTAACCAATATCAAGAAAAACTGATCTGGGAAAAATGAAGGTACCATTGTGTCGCAGAAAAGTTTATTGTCTAATATGTTTCAAATGTGACCTATGCAGAGAGGATTTGGCAGTGAGGAAACAGAGCCACCATAAAAAGGGCAACTGGTTCTGCAGAATATTTATTCACATTTAGGTAATGCGTACATCCCTACACACACAAATTGTAAATTTTTCATTTTTTTTTTTAAAGATATAACATCAATTAAATATGTGCAGCATATAAATCAATGTATTCACTTACATCATTTTATGGGTGATTGAACTTTTAATGAAATCTAGTTTCATGGAAATGCAGCCAAGTGTTTCCAAAAACAAGTTTGAAAATGGACCCGAAAACAGGAAGAAACAAAAGCTGGCATATCACATGTGCTGTCGGTAGGCCTTTTCCTTGGGTCCATGACCTGCCACACATGATCCACAGTGCGAGCTTTACCCAGACAGCTCAAGCTTAAATTACAAGCCGCTCAGTCTAGTTATTATCTTACACGTCATGTCAATACCAGTATGTTAATGTTTTATGAAGGACGCATTTAATGTTTTATGAAGCACTCTGTTAATTGTCATGCTCCAATACCAATGCATTTCAGTAATAGGTAACCGTTGCGACCAATGGGAGACTTTCTGGGACGATAGAGGGCAGCAGACTTATTGGGTAAATCCATTGTTCTCAGAATTATGCGCATGTTCAGAACTACGTAAACAATGGAAATTTACCCGGTATGTCTGCTGCCACCTAGCGTTGGAAAGTCTCCTATTGTCCTTTAATCTTCTTATTGATGATAAGATAGTAAATGTACTTCCAATAACGACCACTTTCAGAGATTAGTACATGTGAACTCAAGTTGGCTAATAGAGACAAGTCTGCCGAATTTAAGCCGTGAAATAAATTCTAAATAATTTGGGGTTGAACCCAGACAAGTTAACTCGAGTGGGATTTGAACCACCAACCTCGGGATGAGTGTGCCGGTGCTCTACATTGTATCAACTGAGCTATCGAGTCCTAAGATGTCAGTCTCCCTACATTGTCAATATCTTTCAACCTTTTTTAATCTTTTAATTGAATGTACGAACAGCTAAGATCTTTATCTGCATTACCTTTTGGACAACAACAAATTGACATAGAAAAAGGGACATAAAAAAAATGACTGAGGACCAGGGTACACTTTTGTTGAGCTGTAAGCAACAAATATTGATTGCCACTTTTTGCATAGCAGAAATGATCTTGGATATAAGCCACAAATTGTACTTGTGGCATGATATTTTGGCTGGTAACCTTACTCTGGCAAGTATAATTTTGTTGCGCTAAGCTACTTTTTTGTGCTTTAAGCAGCTCTATGAAATTGGGCCACTTGGTGTGAGGTTGCTTGAGGGCCGGCTCACAACTTCTCAATGCACTGACAAATCTGTTCGAAGATATTAATTGACTGTATTATTCAGGTGACATTTCAACAGCCATGTTCAGACTTTCGAAATCTCTACATGTCTGTTCCAAAAAATAACCTGATGATTTATAATCTAAGGTTTATATTAGGGTTTTGTTATAGGCTTATAAATTAAGAAAATAATCTGGGGGTGTTGGAAACATAAATATTAAGGGAATCAATGTGTGGTGAAAAGGTTTTCAACTAGTGGTTTAATCCAAACGAGGCCTGGTTCTTGATAATTTTACCGAGACGAAGTCGAGGTAAATTATAAAGAACCAGGCCTCGGCGGGTTTAAACCACTAGTTGAAAACTGATTCAACACACTTTGATTCCCATTCATAAATACCTTTTCGGTCAAAACATCATCACTTTTTGGTCAAAAAGTAAAATAAATGCAAAAATTATAATTGTTAAAATGTTTTCTTTCAACACAACACCCCTCCAGCTATGAATTGGTAAAGCCCTCCGCCACCCTCAGATAAACAACTCCTTATAAGGGAATGCTGTGTGTGTCGCGCGTATCGCGTGATGTGGCACAACTGTTTCAGCCGTTGCTCTCGACCAATAGGAATGAAGAAACTGTCTTAAAAGAACAGGTGCAATGAATTAACACTTTTTACCGGTCATAAACAAAGGTTTATACACACCCACGTGACACGCTCTCCACCAATAGGAATAGCAAAACTGTCCGAGGTATTTATGAATACTTGTTAACACACAGTAATATAATTTCTTACACTTAGACAAAGTTTTTTCAAATGGCACAAAGTCAACCCTTTACTATCTGACACTATCTTCTTGTGTTTTCTCTCTTTCTGATTTCCTCATTCAGATGTTCAGTCTATACATTATGGCGCCTTAGACACTATCACTTCTCCTCGTGTCACTTTCCGGGATTTAAGTAGTTAAAAGGTTTATAATAAACATGGCCTCTGGAATTTAAATCTCAAGATAAATTTATTCCAGACATTGGATATGTGTCAAGCACGTGAAGCGTATTGCACCTTTAAAGGGGTACTACAGCATGAGTTCAGTAGGGAAAAAAATATATGTGTCTATTATAAAGCACCCCTTAAAAAAAAAAGATTTTGACATGAAGGAAGACCGCCAACATAGCTCAGTTGGTTGAGCACTGACATGTTAATCAGGAGGTCGAAAGTTTGAGTCCACTCTAGTCAATTTTCTTTGTTCAACCCCAAATCATAATAAAGTCTAGTTAAAAAAAACAACAAGGGAAACTGACTGAACAAAGATATTGACAAAATAGGGAGACTGCCAACATATATATGCATAAATTGCTCAGTTGGTGTGCCGGAAATTGTTGGTTCAAATCTCACTCAAGTCAATGTTTCTTTGAACAAACCCATTATACTACAATCATGAAACTTTCTAGAAAATATTCTTGAAGTTATGAGGTAATTATTTCTATGGGTTTTTGCTCTTTTGGAGCCAACAGGAAAAGACATGTTGCATATTTTGCTTATTGTACTTATCTTCTTATGAGATTTTTAAGAATCAACATGGAGTAAGAAAATCAAATACCTTTTTTTCTAGTATCAAGAAAGCTAGTCTTTTCAGTTCCCCAGCCTGCTTTGCAGCTTTAAAAGGACCTGAAGCCAGTTTTCTGTAACTGACGACTTTTAAGCGGTGTGATTTTTGGTCTATTTTAAAACCACTTTATATCAAAATTTGAGTTGCCAATTTACAAGATAGTGTCTAGAGACACGCTACTGGTTTCAATTTCAGATTGGGAACAATCTAGATAATTTAAAAGTGATAGTCATCAACAGCATGTCACAGAATACAAAGGTTGTGTCTGAGTGCCCCTCTTTGCTAATGGGCAGAGATAAACTTATTATTGGCATGATACATTTCGAACAATTGTGGGGTCGACAATAAGCCTTTTTGAGGTACGGGGGACGTGATAGGAGTGTACTGTTTGGTTTGGGTGTATACACAAAAATTCATCGAACCATACTTTATAGTTTTTATCTCAAAAAATACTTAATTCCTTTGAGTACATTTTAAGTCCTAATATGAAAGACAGGATGACTGCTTGTCATGTGGTGCGTTTTGGCAGTCGTAATCAATAACTGCTTCGCTTAATTTGGCTATTGGTTATAATCACTGGCCAATGATCGAAACAGTAATTAGTTACAACAGCCAAAATTCACCCACGAAAGGGGTCAATTTGCAAACACACACACAAAATGTTTCCAATAATAACTGATACTAATGGAGTCTTGTAAAGCCCTGGCATTCGCCTAAAGAATGCACTCATAACGCTCCCTTATGATAAATAAACAGTTCAAACGAAATCACTTGTCAACATTTACTTTAAAATCAGATGAGCTTATAAAGAGAGCAGTTCCAACTGATGATGTTACTGGATGTTGCATCAGCAGTCCTGATGTGGTACAGAAAACTATTCCACACTTTATCTCTCATATCGCTTTGAAAAACCCCCCACAAAATAAGCACTATCAAAATCCTGCTATAAAACATAAACATTGCTGCTTTGTGTGTTTATTGATAGGATTAGAATGAATTCAAAAAGACAATTGAAAGACCCAATTCCAAGGGTCAAGGCTGAGGTTCCATCATGCTTGGATATTGACACTAAAAACATGAGTGTTAGAGTCAAAGTACATGGTTTTAAAGTTTCACCTGAAAAGGGTCAAAGTAACATGATGTTAATGTTTTACCCAGAAAAGTTTTACTGCGCCTGGACTTCCTGCAAGCTTGATTTGTACACAGTTCATTGGAGGCAAAACAGAAAATCTTAGCTTATCGAAGGATTGTATCGCCTTATTTTTATTAACTTCCGATGAAATTAAGCTAAGCGATAATATTTCAAAGGAAACACGTCTGGTTACCGGTGTTAAACTTTCAAGCCTCCATATCCGTAGACTGTGTTCCAGTTATTAGTTTGTTAAAATTAAAGGTGTCAAACACAGGGTGGGTAATGGTGGACAATGTTTAAACTGGACACTTTATTTTTTTAAACTTGATGTACTATTGCACTGAGAACTATTTTCATCTGCAATTGTGAAAAATGTGCTAAGACCCCATCCACCCATCCCAACCACTCATTAGTTTGTCATGATAGTCTGTCAAATCAAAATGAATACATCACAACCGTGCATGAAATCTCTGACAAAGCATATGTTTTTCGAATTTTGTTCTGTATTGAGAACTTTATCACCCAACTCAATAAAAATTTATTCAAGTTTGCTAAATCCATAGAAATTAAATGCTTCTTCCAATTGCAAATGATGTACTATAGCTTTGAATTCTAAACAAAAAGATTTGCTCCACTTATCTTTGGTGCAAGATGATTTGTAAGATGGCAAGATACGCAACACTTATTTGTCATGTTCGAGTGGTTTAGAGCATCAAATTTAAGTTTTGATGGTTAAGTCATCAGAGTGCGGGTTCGAATCCCGGTCATGACGTGTCCTTGAGCAAGATGCTTTACTTTAATTGCTTCCTTCCGCCCAGGGGTATAAATGGGTAACTGAGAGGGTAGAGGTTGATATTGAGTATGAAAAAGCCTTCAGGGAGTGCTGGTACTATTGTAAAGCGCATTTATTTGATAAAATGCGCTATATAATCACATCACTGATCTTTGAGACCAGTGACTCTTTTAAATAATGAGGAGGCAAAATGATTGGACGATAGCTGTTCCATTAAAACGCGCGCATAGTCTCGGCGTCAGTTTATACACGCGCACATGTTACACACGCGCACTCAAAATTGATACATTTTCAGCGCACGTACGCATAAGTGCGCGAAGTGGCAATGAAACTTACAGGGATATAAATAAGCCTGCGATACACAATGTATGCTGATTAAGTGGCCACTTATTCGCTATTTTCCAAAGCCGGTCTTTATACCACCGTTAACACTCCCACACGTGACCGGGTTTTGACCAATCAGAGACTTGAACCGTCCAAGGTATTTATTAATGCAATATACATGTAGCTTGCTCAGTCAGTCTAGACTGAGTTTGTTAGTAGAAGGAAGAAATTAACAAGAGTATGAACAAAATATAATTCAAACCATGTATTTGGTATAAGTAAAGATGCAGCCTGATCTTTAGTCATAAAAAAACAATTGTGAACTTTTTCATCCCGGTGTATTATGCAACTACAGCAAACATTTGGGGAAGCTTTTTAGTGAAATACATGAATTATACATTGAAACCCAGATACATGGTGGAGTGCAACGATCATGCCAGCTCCATTCCCTTTGAACTTTACACAGAGAGCGTAGACACACTGTTTCTGAATGTCTGGGTCTGACCATGGTCTGAGCATCATGGAGTTGGCACTTTATCAAGAACAGCTCCCCAAGTCTGCTAGAACCTTTACAGTAAAGGCCACTGATTGTGGGATGGACGGAAGGGGGAGGCTTAAAAATACTGCCACGCGGACCATTTGTAAAAAGTTATGGATCCTTAGTTAAATATTGAATTAGATCTTAGTCATTTGGATTTTAGTTTTGTAGGCCATCTGAAGAAGGGAAAAATCAGATTGCATATAGAGAAAGATTCGTCATGCAAGTTGTCCTTTACATCTTGAGTTTTCTCAGTCAATGGCAGCCTTGATCTTGCAAATACAATGGTTGGGGGGGGGGGGGGGGGGTAGCGGGTTGGGCACAAGCTCAAGAAATTCATCCAGGCTTGTTGAATGTTTCTTTTTTTCTTGCCGTGAGTGTCAAAATGATGCAAAGTTTTTCAGGACAAAGTAACAAACCCTTTTACTTCTACATCGTACTATTGTTACAAACAAAATTTCTCAACCTCAACCAAACAGGAACAAACATTGGATAAGAACACCAGAACACAAGCTCTGGTGTTTCTGATCCGCAGAGTGTGGGTTCGAATCCCAATCGTGACACCTGTGTCCCTGAGCAAGACACTTTACTATAATTGCTTCTCTTCACCCAGGGTTTGGTGGAAACCGACGGCTGAACTGTGGACACAAAGCGTAAAAACTCACGAGCGCAAAGCCTCCTTACTTACATTTAAATTTGGTTTTAAAAGCTCACTGTGGCGTTCTATATGGTTTTATCTTCATGTTTTAATTAATTTAATTTCAACTAAAAAAATAAATGGATTTCTGGTTAAAAACCACATACATAAAAAAATGGAGGGAGAGGATTAGAAAGATCAAGTTCCCACACATATTAATACCCCAGGCTGTTTCGTAGGGACCCTCACTACCTTCTGTTCAAGTACAAAGGATGGACCACCAGGAAGTAGAGTAAATTACACATTCATGTAGGAGCTGCTGATCAGGTTACCTGAGGGCATCAGTTAAATAAGGTGAAGGACGTTCTAAGGTGGTGTAAGGACACACACACAAATATTAATTATAGCTTGATAGTTAAAGTGGCAGTGGAGTGTAAAACAGTAATTATTTTTTTTGACAGTTGGGAGGATCCTACAAGGACTTGTGAACTTATGTTCATAGATGAACACTAATTAGGGTGTAATGGCCTAGTGGTTTACAGCATCAAATTCAAGTTGTGTTGGTTTCAGGTTAAGTCATAGAGAAAGGACAATGTCCTTTCTCTGTGGTTAAAGGGTGGCTGCAGGTTTTTTTTTTTTTCATTTAAACGATTAAACATGACTTTTTAAACGTGACATATTTTTTTATATTTATAATTAAATGCGCAAGTATTTTAAAAATGGTTTTCAAGAGATTAGGGGAACCCATCCCGCCCCTAAAAGGGGGCCTTCATTTGCATAAACGTGACATCATGTCGGTAACCCGAGCTGTCGGGCCCCCTGGCTGTGTGCATATAGAGACGTGTGCACTGTGTGGCCTGATACCTAGGCGCGTGTAGTTAGGGACCAGACTCTATTTGCCGACGATACGTTTGAATTCCCGACGTGATGTCGATGGTAGGGGTGGTTACAATCCACAAAGGGGGGGGGGGGGCATGACTTATTCGCTAATTACGCAAGTCAGATATGTCGGGAATAAACAAAACACATTTTATTGATGTTCAATACATATATCAGAAATAAATGACAGCAAAATTAACTGTTTTATTTGAATTCACTGCAGCATTCCTTTAAGTCAACTGAGTGTGGGTACGAATCACGATCAAACTTACGTTCATAGTTATGTGAACCCTATTAGGGTGTATTGGTCGAGTGGTTTTACAGAGCATTAACATTCAAGTTGTGTTGGTTAAGTCAACAGAGTGTGGGTTCGAATCCCAGGAAGTCCTTGAGCCAGATACTTACTAACAATTGGCTCGGAAGATTTGGAGGACTTTTTTTTGAAAAAGGAGAAACTGCTAAAATGTTATGATAATAGGGAACCAATGACCTCCGGATTAAAGTGCCGGGGCCCTCCCACATGAACTATCTAGCCCTAATAGAAAGCACTCTGAAAAAAGAAAGTCTCTCACTCTTTGAAAGTTGATTTATAAAATTTGTTGGATTATAAAATCGATTAACAAGAAAGAGAAAGAGTTGAATTGATGGAAATTTTCACCAGGGGATAAAGAATATTAATTTAGTTGCTTTATGTTTACCAATGTGCGTAAGCCCTGTATACTTAGTACTTTCCTTTATGTGAAAGAAAGAGTTTATTAGTGCCTTTAAAAATTTGCAGTGATTGCTTTTTTCAAGATATCCTGCCCATAACGTTTTTCTTTTCATGAAAGATAATTATAAGCCGCAGCTCCACATTTCTAGCGAGTTGTGTCGTGGGTAGGTGTCAGTATCTATTTATACAAGCTAAGAAAACAATATCTTGTAACTTGAACTTGGGCCTACGTGACTCAAATGAAAAGGTACTCTGCGCTTAACAACAGTGAAAAGCACAGCATTCAATTAAGCATAGTACATTCCATTGTGTCTATGGGGCGTATTGTTCGCCATGGCAACCAGGAAATAGCATACATGACATAGGTTGTCGATGATCCGTTGTTTAATATGAAAAACATGATTTCTAAAATGATTATAAAAAAAAGAATTTGAGAACAGATTAAAGGGAGTGTATTGTTTGATAATCATTCTTAAAATTAATTGGCATTAGAAGCCTTTGGTGATAAGCCATTTATACTTGAACATTTCAAGGGGCACCAAGGCAATGACCAGGGAGCATGGAAGCAATTGCCTCTGTTGCCTTCATGAAGTGCTAGGCCCTGCCTTCAATTCCACTGGCAATGACTGGATGGTGGATGGTCATGTCCAGTAAGAGCCAACAACTCTTAATTCATTCTTCCCAACCCTGGGGAATGTTGCCCATGACTGTACCATCTTGACCTTTCTCCCAATTATGTGAAACAAAATTATCATGAATCATGTTCTCAAGACAGATGGGGTGAACAGAGTTGGCACCCCACGTTCTCTGAAAAATTGTGAGGAATTCTGCAAATGTATGTGTTTGTTTTATAGTATACTAACATTGCTTAAAGAACCGCTGTCTCACACTGAAAACAACCCGTGGTAGATAAATAATATGTAGCAGTGAATCTCATGCCTTGTTCTTGGTGGCTACGGATACGACTGACAGCTACATCGCTGTGCCATCATGTGTTGCAGTACACTAATTAGATATACCTTAGAAAGTACTGTAGTAGCTGAAGCCGTAGAGGCCATTTTGGATAATGCTAAAGCCCCGACTGTACAACTGCTGAAGTTTTTAATAAAACAGCCATCTTTGTTTAAAATCTTGCATAAAAAAGCATCAAATAATGACAGTTCAAATTTTCAAGACTCGTCTTATCTCGAGTTAGGCTGGACGAGTAACTAGTTTTAACTTGAGACACATCCTAGGAACGATTTCACAAAAGATCAGAAGGGCTTAATGTGTCCTAATTACCCCAGGCAACGACCTGGAACCCTTCCTTACTTAAAATCGCTAAGAGGGTCGTCTTAGCGAATGATTTTGTGTTACAGAAACATCTCACTCGATATAAATGACACTGCTACTGTTGACTGATCGCGAAGAGGGCACTACGAAAAGAAAAAAAATACTCGTCCACGACAGACGGAGTTTTAATGACGAGCAAATTTTCCATACATAGATCGGATACACTCTCAATTTGAATTTTATTATTTTTATTACAAAAACAAAAGTTTACAGTTCTAAACAAGTCTCTCATACAAGTACATCTTATTCACAATCAAGATTCTGAAGGCCTGGAAATAACCAACAGTAATTGTCGTTGTGCCCTGTGCTTTTGCTGTGGTAAATATGTAATGGCAGGAGTGAGGTTTTTAAGGAATGTGTATCAATATTAATTTTGGTTTTTTTACCCATATACACCGATGTGTGTCAGCACTGCATACTCAGTTCTTGCCTGAGTCCTGTGAAAAAATATCACAGGCATGTTACTCAGGTGGGATTCAAACCCACGACCCTTGCAATTCTAGAGCAGTGTCTTACCAACTAGACTACCGAGGCTGCCCGGTAGCTAGAGGCAGTTCGAATCCTATATATATATATATGCCTGTGATATTTTTTCACAGGACTCGGGAAAGCACTGAGTATACAGTGCTGACACACATCGGTGTATATGGGTAAAAAACCGAAATTAATATTCTTTATCCTGATGCAAATTTAACATCTATTATGATGTGTATCAACTTATAATGGTAACATACACCTTTTAACAGTCTAGGTACTCTTGATTGAAATTGTTCGTCTAACAAACAGTTCAACTATTTTTTTTACAAGCCCCTCTTTAGTTATAGAATGTCAAACAAACAAGATGGTTGACTAGCCTATAATAACATTATTGCCTTGAGTATTTCCCTTTTTCAAGCAGCACACCAACAGGAAACATGTATGCACTATGGTTTTATCGACTTACATGTAATATTGGCAGACTCACATCAAGAGAGGGCGGTATTCATACTAATTGGGGTAGAGCAGTCGATAGCAAGTTTCAAAATTTCACCCCTTTGTAACACCTGTTCAAATTTATATTAAAAAAGCAATAACTAAATACAAAAATAATTCCAAGAAAACTTATCAAGTGATAAGCCACAAGAGAAATCGACTTGAATAAAATTAATTTCAAGTTTTGGGTAAACAAGAAGACTTGTAGTATGACTGGTCTCAAGCCGGGACTAAGTACTTTGTAGAACCTGGGGCCAATTTCATAAAGCTGCTTAAAGCAGAAAATATTGCTTAACAGTTGTCTGCTAAGCCGACACAAGCAGACCTACCAGTAACAAATTGTACATATATGACATGGTAGTTTAGCTGGTAACTTTAATCCGGTAAGCTTGACAAGACTATGCTTACCAGTGGTAAGCATAGTTTTGTCAAGCTTAGCTACTTTTTGTGCTTAATGCGGTTCTATGAAATTGGGCCCTGGGCTTGAGTACTCAATTCACCAATCTCAGCTAAAACGCGGATCTTTGGAGAACTGGGTAGGCATGACCTTGGGGACGTGTGAGTCGGTATACAATAGGGTCCACAATTCTGGAGGTCCACGATTCAGGAAAGGTCCACAGTTGGAAAACAGATACAAAACCAATAAGAGCTGTTGCAAAATAGCTCAATGGGAGCTAATGCAAAACAGCTCTTTAAAAACAAGAGGGACAATAGGAGGTCCATGGTTGCAGGCGTAAACAAGACTCGGTGTGTGTTGGGGGGGGGGGAAGGGAGGGGGAGGGGTAACAGATCATAACAAATCGTCTAACCTTAGTACAAGACAGTCATCGAATACCTCCCCTTGCGTATCCATGCCTCCATGTACAACCAGGACTAAACAGTTTCCTTGGTCACCAGCTATTGACCCCTGGGTACCAGCTGATGACCCCTCGGTAGTCGACGCAACAGCGCCCTCCTCTGGTGGGAAAACATCAACTGTGGTGCCAGAGGTTGAAGCACAAGCACTCTCTGATGGTAATGTTTTGTTTTCGCCGAAATTGTCCCCTCTTGAGTCCCCTCTAGAGTCTGTTGGGGCTGGTTCAGATCCAACAATTGCTGTTCCTTGCTCTATGGTTGATTTCACATCATCATTGCTTGGTGTCTCTGTTTCAGCTGTGCCTGCGGTGGCTGCATTAACGATAGCAGATAGAGTTTCTGAATCGGGAGCCTGAGCATCGTCTGTTGTTGGTTGGTCGTAGTACAGCCGCGCGGTGCACACCGCAAAGTCCAGGCGACTTGCAGGAGGTGCGCCTTCTATTTTTACTTGTCGCCAACGGGAATTTGCTGTAGTGCGAGAAACATAATAATAATAATAATAATATAATAATAATAATAATAAAACAAATTATATAGCGCATTTCACATAACCGTATCCATGCACTTAACATTAGTGCCCTGCAGCCGATTTCACGAAACGCTAGGATCAATCCTAACTCTAGTTAGGACGAGTAACCCGTCCTAACTTAGGATGAGTTCAATGCGTTCCATGTATTTGGATACAGAACTGAACCCGTCCTAAGTCCTAAGATTAATCCTAAGTTAGGAAGAGTTTGGTGAAATCGACGGCTGGTTATAGGGCCAATAACATCCCTTTTTCAATGTTTCTCAGCTCCCTTGGGAGTATACAGCCTTGGCAACAGTTTATAAAGCTCCAAGAGCTTTTTCATTCACAATATCAACCTCTACCCTCGAGGTACCCATTTATACCCCTGGGTGAAGAGAAGCAATTATAGTGAAGTATCTTGCTCAAGGACACAAGTGTCACGACCGGGATTCGAACCCACACTCTGGTGACTTAGCACCAGAACTTGAATTCGATGTTCTTAACCACTCGGCCATGACACTCTACAACACACAATGATCCCACAACACTTAATCTTCCAGGGGTGCGTTTTCGTGGGTGTAAACAATAACTGTTTCGGTCATTGGCCAGTGATTAACCAATGACCAACTCAAATGAAACAGCTATTGGTTTAAAACGAGAAAACAGACCCCTGAGACACGGGAAATTCTTGGATAAAACATTACAGGTTTATCACAATCGTGACAAATGTTTTTTAAAGAATTTGACTCTTGAGATACACAAAAATGTAAAAATTCCATCAACATTTTAAAAATGTCTCTTCTTCATCATCATTCGGCATAGACTTGCGTCCGTGGCCGCCTCGTCCTCAGATTGTAATGGGGGCGCACTCCTGGAGTTACCGCCATCACCTGGTGTCTTTCAATCGCTGCTCTTCTCAGTTCTTCGACGCTTCTTCCACTCCGATTTGTGACGTTGTCTATCCAGTGCAGCTAAGGGCGCCTCTGCCTCGAATTATACCTGTAGGCAGACCATCTACAGCTGCGCTTCTTCTTCAACACGATAACTGATTGTAAAAATGTCTTTTTAAGGGGGCGGGGGTCACAACCTGAGAGGACATTTACTATTGATACTTACAAGTATCAAACATATAGGCAGTATCCAATGCTCCGTTAGGTGACATCCCACCAAACATAAAGATCTTGTTGCCCACGGCAACAGCCCCATGAGCAGTGCATCCCAACGGTATGTCTCCTTTACATCGTACTTGTTTCCACGTTAAGGTTCCTATAAAATAAGGAAAGGGGGAGGGTATCTGACTAAAAAAAACTTATCACAAAACAAGCAAAGAAAAGAAAAAAGGTAAAGACTTGGGTGACTTGACTTCGGAAGAGTTTACATTCATTCACCCTTGCATTGTTCGGCACGGACAAACTAACCTATTTTTTAACTTTAAGCCATTGGGACACTTTCTGAACAGAACAAAAATTAAAAGTTCACAGATTTACAAATAACTTACAGGGTTTACAGAAGGTAATGGTGAAAGACTTCCCTTGAAATATTATTCAATGAAATACTTTACTTTCTGAGAAAACATTAAAACAATTATCAATTCTTGATATCGAGAATAACAGATTTATTTTAAACACATGTCATGACACGGCGAAACGTGCAGAAACAAGGGTGGGTTTTCCCGTTATTTTCTCCCGACTCCGATGACCGATTGAGCCTAAATTTTCAAAGATTGGTTATTTTATATATAGGTTGTAATTCACAAAGTGTGGGCCTTTGGACAATATTATTTACCAATGTTGTGCGATTGCTTTAACTTGCCCATTTTAGAACGTGTTTGTACAACACAACAAGTAGCCCAACTACTTTAGAAACCATTCATTTCTCTATAATCATCACACAATGCCCAGACATTGCTAATGTTGTTAATTTCTTTAATCCAATTTTGTCAATGTAAATATCATAAAACAGACAATTTAGATTTGCAAAAAGAAATTGGGATACTATGTTAAATAATAATAATAATAATTTGGGGGGCTAATCATCCTTACTCGCGAAGGACGTGACTACATCGTGTTCAAGAAGCAGGCATGCAAGGGCCCCTTTGGCTGCCAGCCACATCAACCCATTATGACCACAGAGCACAGCCAAAGATCGAAAGTGTTTGACTTTTCCCGAAGTAGGAAAACCGGATGATCTGGAAAACCCTCGTGGCACAGCAGAGAGAACCAACACACATCGCAACTCACATATGGCCCTGGCCGGGTATCGAACCAGGGTCACCTTGGTGAGAGGCGAGGGCTTAACGCACAAGCCGACCATCCCACCCAAAACGCACTACTTTTGAAAATTTTATGTGTTGATATGAGCAAGTAAACCTGGAGGTCACAGTTTCAAGTCCTGCACGTTTATTTGTTTACCTCAAAAGTTGTTAAATTTTGATTACTAAATATAAAGACTACAACTGAACAAACTTACTTGTGTCAAATTCATGCATGTCGTTGAAGAATGTCTCTCGTGCCATTCCACCATGCAGGTATATTTTGTTTCCCACAGCAACCATCACGTGACCATGACGACAGGTTGGTTTCTTTCCCTTGACATCAGGATTTGTCCACGCCATACTAGCTAAAAGTTTGGTGAAAAACAAAGATATAACTTTTCTTGATGGTGTAAAGAACCTACAAAATGTAATACCCAAATATTTGGTGGTTCAAAATCCAATTAACCTATCAATTAAGCCTGGGGCACCTTATCAGCTAGCAATCAATGCCCATAATAATAACTGATTTGGTTTCATGTTTTATTGTAAATAGGAACAAAGCCTACCCAATAACCCTGGGGAAGGGTTACAACTAGGCCTAGTTAGAAGAATATTTAAAATATGTGTATAAACTGCAGTTTACATCATGCAGAGGAGTTGGCAAAAGCCTCAATTAAATCCTAAACAAATATTTTGAACATTGAACAAAATTATATGTTTAACTTAGCAGACATACAAATATCCTTGGCTAAGTAATGTACAATACCCTTTTTGCTGAGAGTTCATCAACAAATAAATTTGTCTCTTTCCGATAACATACTAAAATCTGCACGACTTTTACAAACAGCATCATACATAGTTTTTATCAACACATTATACATTGGACAAGCACATACAAAATGCATTCAATAATAACATTTAGGCGTTTGTTGTGCCACATCAATCTATCCCCAGATGTTGGAGGCACAGAGAAGCAGAGACAGTGTAATCAAAGCAATACAACATAATACATCCTGTGAAAAAAAAGCAAAATATAAATTGGGGAAAACAAACAATATTTAACAATAGAAAGCAACAACATTTTGTATAAAAGAAACACATCTTGAAAAGCTTAGTTGTAAAGTTGGTAAAGCACCTATACATTTTGTCAATGCAATTCAATGAAACAATTATTTCTGTACTCACAATAAGAAATCACAGAATCTTTAGGAAAAATTAATAGCAGTACAATACAAGTAGGGATAATCAGTAGCCCTGGCGGGCTTACACTTCCGTATACTACAGTGACGTCAAGGATATCAGGGTCCATTTCTGGGGCGGAAAATTTTCAAAGCTTCATAACTCAAATCTTACCTGCAAGAAACCACTAGTTTCAACAGATTCACATACCATGGCAGCATGGCTGCGGTGGGTTTTGATCGACATATATTCTTCACAAATCCGTCATTTTCATGAAATAATGCAGCTCCCAACGTAAAAAAATTCAAATTTTTGTTCACACTCTCACAGTCTGCCGTGTGTACGCAAGATGCACGACGCGCAAATCCTGTGTTGTGCTGCGTATTAACGCTGTGCAGTAAAGATACGGTGACCAAGAATTCATGCGTCTTGCATCTTGCGTCTTGCACGCGAATGTATACGCGTACGCACGGCAGAAGACAACACTTTGAGAAAACGATCAAAACAGGAATTTTTTAAACACTGGGAGCTGCATTGTTTCACGAAAATTACAGATTTGTGAAGAATATAACACGACCAAAACCCACCGCAGAAAAATGTATGCTGCCATGGAATGTGAATCTGTTGAAACTAGTGGCTTGTTGCAGGTAATATTTGAGTTATGAAGCTTTGAAAAAATTTCCGCCCCAGAAACGGGCCTTAATAGTTAGGACTCTGTATCTGTGTACAGAGAAATAGTCCTATATAGGGCTCGGGTAATCAGGATCAATGACAATGATACTGAAAAAAAAATTGTAACAATAGAAAAAGTGACGAAAGAGGCTGTTCAAATAAGCAGAGGCTTTGAGGGATCAGCCCTATACATAATACAAAAACAAAAAGCAAAGACAATGTAACAAAACACAAACAATAACAGTCAGAAGAGAATGCAAAATGTACAGTTATATGAGCACTTGAAACTGATAGGCTCAAGAAATCAAACCAGCTAAATGCAAAAAGAAAAGAAACGTTGAAGACGAGCAGATCGATCCAGAGATCGGAGGTTCAAATCCGGCTCCAGTCAGTTTCTCCACATTAACTTATTTTGCAAGCAATTCCTGCAATATGTACGGAAGCTACACACTGACAGTCAACAATATTCACAACATTATTTTGGTAAATATTATAGATGTCAAATTTTCATCAGGGATAAAGAATATTATTTTACTTTCACTCATACACTGATGATACGAGCACTGTACACTTAATGGGAGACTTTCTGGGACGATAGAGGGCAGCAGACTTACCGGGTAAATCCATTGTTCTCAGAATTATGCGCATGTTCAGAACTACGTAAACAATGGAAACTTACCCGGTATGTCTGCTGCCACCTAGCGTTGGAAAGTCTCCTATTACTTTCCTGCTATGAAAAAAACAACACAGGCACACATTCATGCATAAATGCATTTTGATAGCGCCCAACAAAGTTCAGAGCACTTTACAAAAGCTGACAAACAGTTTCTGATACAAACAAACAAAAACAATGAAACAGTTTTTCTCAAGTTGGGATTCGAAACCCCTGAACGTTGCACGTTTTTTGTAGAAATCACAAACTCATAAATATTCATGACTTCTCACCTGCATCGAAGATATACAGCTGTCTATCACTGACAGGCTCCGCCCCCTGATGACCACCACAGAACACGTAGAGCTTGTCACCACTAGAAGCGCAATTACGACACGTCCTTGGAGAGGGAGGGGTACCAGTGACGTCTGCAGTGGTCCACTTTCCTTCATCTAAAAAAACAAAAAAACGTAAATCTATTTTTAAAAAAAGGTAGGGAACAGACCACTGCAAATGTCTGTTCAACGCTACTACCACCTTGTTCAAGTGTCTGGTACTATACAGAAAAAATGAATAATTATTTATTATTATTATTAATTATCTCGAGCAAAAATAATAAACAATCAATCATGCAAACATCATGAGAGCGAACTAAAAATTATTTATAGAAGGATAGGTAACAATGAATAAAAAGATTCAAAGTAAAAAAAAAAAAAAAAATGATATTAGAAATGTAAATTTAAAAGTAGGAGAAAGGGGCCGGGGATGGGAGAGAAGTAAAGAAGTGTAGAGAGCAAACAATGAAGTAAAATAGTCCACTTAATAACTCAGTTTATACATTGAACAGACAAATTAAAGGCAGTGGACACTATTGGTAATTACTCAAAATAATTATTAGCATAAAACCTTTCTTGGTTACTAGTAATGGGGAGAGGTTGAGAGTATAAAACATTGTAAGAAACGGCTCCCTCTGAAGTAACGTAGTTTTCGAGAAAGAAGTAACTTTCCACAAATTTGATTTCAAGACCTCAGTTTAAGAATTTGAGGTCTCGAAATCAAGCATCTGAAAACAAAAAACTTTGTGTGACAAGAGTGTTTTTTCTTGTATTATGATCTCGCCACTTCGACAACCGATTGAGCTCAAATTTGCACAGGTTTGTTATCTTATGCATATGTTGATGTTTCCATGCTTCTCCTCATTGAACCCAAGTCTGTACACTCATGGGGTGACAGGTCTTTTTCTTCAGCCACGCCAAGCATCTGGAACTCTCTACCACTTAATCTTTGATCTTGTGTTTGTACCGCAAATTTCAAGTCTCTTCTCAAAACTTATCTTATGTCACAGGTTTTCAATGACTAATTTTGTTGTTTCTGTTTTTCTTTGTGTTGTGTTTTGTTTTTGTTTTGTTTTTGGTTTTACTGCGCCTTGAACACCCAGCAGGGTGGATATGTGCGCATTACAAGTCTTATTATTATTATTATTATTATTATTATTGATATACACCAAATGTAAAGACTAGTCTTTGACGATTACCAATAGTGTCCAGTGTCTTTAAGTAGGGGTATGAGAGAAATTGGCTGTTACCAGCTCCACAAACAAACAAACAAACAAACCAACAAACAAGTGGAGCAAACTACTGATCTTACCAAGGTCTAGCACCTGGATGTCATTCATGTTTCTCCCTTGGTCCGCACCGCAGAAAACAAAGATCTTGCTCGGTTGACCGACTGGTTGAAAGACTGCATGCTCATATCTTGGCCTAAGGCCACTGTAGTCTGGTGTGGACCACTGGTAAGCATCTGTAAACAAAAATGTTAATATATTATTTTTGATAACATATGAATTTTCATAGCGCTACAGAATTGGTAAGAACAAAAATAGAAAACATCCCTTGAATAATTTCTGTCTGGAATATCAAACTTAATTAGAAATAAATAAAATGAATTCCCCGTTTGGAGTTTATCGCTCAATGAGCGCTTTATTCTTTTTAGTTTTTGCATCGATTAAAATGTGTAATCGGTTTTTCAATATCTTCTCGTGACCCAGATGGCCAATCAATCTCAGACTTCTAGAGGTTTGTCAGTTTATGTATATGGTGGATAACATTAAAGTGCTCACACTGCCAGCAACTGATTTGTTAGCAAAAACAAATTCTGTAATGTTCCTTTAAAGGCAGTGGATTGGTAATTACTCAAAATAATTGTTAGCATAAAAACTTACTTGTTAAAGCCATTGGACACTTTCGGTAAACAGTATTATCCAAGGCCCACACTTAGTGTATCACAACTTATATATAAAATAACAAACCTGTGAACATTTAGGCTCAATCGTTCATTGGAGTCGGGAGAAAATAATGGGAAAACCCACCCTTGTTTCCGCACGTTTCGCCATGTCATGACATGTGTTTAAAATAAATCCGTAATTCTCGATATCGAGAATTGATAATTGTTTTAATGTTTTCTCAAAAAGTAAAGCATTTCATGGAATAATATTTCAAGGGAAGGCTTTAACCATTACCTTCTGTAAACCCTGTAAGTTATTTGTAAATCTGAGAACTGTTTTTTGTTTAATGTTCCGAAAGTGTACAATGGCTTTAACGATCAATAGAGAGTTGTTAATATAATATAAAACATTGTGAGAAAACAGCTCCTTCTGAAGGAGCGTAGTTTTGGAGAAAGAAGTAATTTACCACTAAAATATTTAAATTTGAATTCGGAACCTCAGAATGGGGTCCAGAAATCAAGCATCTGAAAGCACACAACTTCGAGTGACAAGCATTTTTTTTCTTTCATTACTATCTCGCAACTTCAATGACCAATTGAGTTCAAATTCTCACAGGTTTGTTATTTTGTGCATATGTTGCGAGATAATAATCAAAGATAAAACACCCTTGTCACAAGAACTTGTTTCTCGAAAACTATGTTACTTCAGGGGGCAGTTTCTCACAGATCAACACCTCCATATTGCTCGTTACCAATTAAGTTTTTAATCTAACAATTATTTTGAGTATTACCAATAGTGTACGGTGCCTAATACAATATTTTGACTGTGCGAAGCAAGTTCTTGTGCTTTACATACAGGCTTTATGAAATTGGTCCAGATCAGACAACTTCATAAAAAAAAGATTTTGCTAGATTTTGGTGCATACCGAGATCCAGAAGATACGAGTCTCCGTAAGCTCCGCTTGGATCAGCGCCCCCTATCACCAGAAGCCTTCCCTTGTCATCGGTAGTCTTCCTGGGGATGTGAGAACAGGTATGACCGACCCTCATGCTAGGGTGTTGGCCCATCGAGGATATTACATACCACATGCCTGGCTGGGGGCAATCCCCTGGTCCAAGAACGGGGTTCAACTCCATTGTGCTGGCAAACAAACCTGCAATGCACAAAGAAAATTTAAATGATGAGGTGGCTTTTTTTTTTTCAGGCCTGAAATTAGATTATGGCCTCCGTTGCTCCCTACTTCTTGGCCTTGGTCAGTTGGTGCCCTTCAATTTTTTAAGTTTCCCATTGACTTTCTTTAAGATCAAGTGCCCTTTGCAAAATGAAAATGACATTGCCCTCTCATACATGCTCAAAAATTAATTCCAGGCCTGTTATTTGGTCTGTTGAAAATTACAGTGTTACACGTGTTACACGTTTGAGCCTACTTGTACAAATAGAGATGAACTTGTGGGCATCAAACAAATAAACATGCCAAGACAACTTGAACGAGCGAATTCAAGTTATTTCTACAGTTGGGACAGGGTTCCCAACCAGAGTAGTGACTGTCCTAACTGTACCAATGACTGTCCCAACTTAGTCGAGACCGTCTCTACAGATAAAATATTATAAAATAAATTTGGTCTATCCCCACTACAGTTGGGACAGTCATTACTACAGTTGGGACAGGGTTCCCAACTAGAGTAACGACTGTCCCAACTGTACCAATGACTGTCCCAACTATAGTTGAGACCATCTCTACACCACTACAGTTGGGACAGTCATTACTACAGTTTGGACTGGGGGTCCCAACTAGAGTAACGACTGTCCTAACTGTACCAATGACTGTCCCAACTATAGTTGAGACCATCTCTACACCACTACAGTTGGGACAGTCATTACTGCAGTTGGACTGGGGTCCCAACTAGAATAATGACTGTCCTAACTGTACCAATGACTGTCCCAACTAGTGGAGACCATCCCTACCAAATAAAACATTATACAATACATTTGGTCTATCCCCACTACAGTTGGGACAGTCATTACTACAGTTGTGACTGGGGTCCCAACTAGAGTAACGATTGTCCCATCTTCTAGGAGGAGACCATCCCTACCAGTACCACTCAGCCAAAAATTATTATCAACCCGGGCCTATCCCACTACACTGAGTTGGGACAGTCAATACACTGGTACCGTTTGGGACAGCAGTCAATTCTGTGTGGCTGATGCAGAGAAGTAACCGCAGTCTCAGACTTGAAATCAAGTCTACACAGTCTGGTCCCGACAGTACAGTATTAATCCACGCACGGTACTGTTGAGCTCTATCTATGTGAAATCCCAACTGCAGTTGGGACGCCCCAACTTTAACACTCAACCTCAAGTTGGGACCAGTCCCAACTATAGTTGGGACGATTATCAAGTTGGTACGGAACAACAACGCAGGTGTGCTACATAGTTACAGCTCCATGCTCTAATCAGGAACAGCACAGCCTACAGCAGCACGGGCACTAGCCCCACTTGAGTGGCCAAGGATAGCAGGATTCAGCTATCCTTGGCCACACAAGTGGGGCTACACACTACACAGGCACATGTTTATATTTATAATTAAAAGTTACTCTAAACAGACAGGTTAATTTAAACCGTTATTTCATATATATTTATGTCATTATTTTGTGGAAAATGAAGTAAAAGATTTCCTTCCTTCATGAGTGAGTTAAGTAATGAGCAAACAAAGTAATGTGATGCATCAAAAACGTACCTTGTTGGTGAATTAGGTTGTAGGGCTAGGAGTATGGTAAAGTTATCAACCACGCATAAAGAGCGCCGCCGCGGCGCCTAGCCTTTTGCCAGGCAACAGAAGTTAAAGCGCGCCCTCTAGAGGGTGCACTTTAACTGGCTGGATGGAGAGTTTGACCATCTGGCGCGCTCGCGACGACATGACTACAACAACAAAGCCAGGACTAGTCCACAGGTGAATGACTTTTAGTTTTATTACATGTATTAATGGAAAGGTTTCCGTATGGCGCCACCACTTTTTCATCCGATATGAAATAATATAGTATCTTATTTACCTTAAATGATAAATCCCTTTTTGTAAAAATGAGTGAAAAAGTGGTGGCGCCATACGGAAAGTTATCCAGTAAAACAAGTCACAAAATAATTTTCGTCTCAGGAAGAAGAACATTATTATTTTAGCATGTAAAATCCCATTAACCAGTTAGTTATGATATTATATTATATCCTGGTGTCATGCGTCATGTGTTTTATTACAGGAAAATTTTTCACAATCAAAAACTAAACGATTAAAAAAAAAAAATCATCTATCCAACTTTTTTACAATGACACTTAGAGGTACACTTCATCATCGTGTGTTGAAATCTTAAACGTTTTGTTTTTCTGTTGCGAGAGATAATCCACTATTTACAGTGCCAATGCGTGTATGACATTTGAGCAACGTCGTGTGTTTTATTTTAAAGCTTTTCATTGGTTGGTATTTTATTGAATATTCAGAAGCTAGTATGGCGAGCAAAATAAATAAAAAAGCTCATTCAATTACTATACTATTAAACAAAGTTAATTACATTTTTGTCCCAAGACAAATGGCTACTTGTTAGAATCCGGAGATATCGCAAGTCATGACAGTAAAACACCCCGTCCAGTTGTCTTATCCAAAGTCAATTTGTGTTGCGGTTCAATGTT
Organism: Asterias rubens; assembly: GCF_902459465.1. Classification (NCBI taxonomy): domain Eukaryota; kingdom Metazoa; phylum Echinodermata; class Asteroidea; order Forcipulatida; family Asteriidae; genus Asterias; species Asterias rubens. The sequence goes on along the minus strand of NC_047070.1, from coordinate 8,347,931 downwards.
AGGCGTCGAGTTGCCTGGGCCACTGAGCATGTCAAGTAATCCAACATAATTATTCACAAGTAAAAACAATTTGGCAAGTAATTTTTTTATTTTAATTTGATTTTTGATTCTGCAGATGTGACTCATGATTAGAAGACATTTAATTGTGACCTATGTGGAGTAACCTACTCAGAAAAAGGGGAACTAGAGAAACCCCATAAACAGGCTTGGAAATCATTTGGTGACTTTTTTCTATGACATTTGTAACAAAATGTTATCGGCTTGAACATGAATTAAGAGAGCATAAAAAGGTCCGCACTGGAGAGAAATCACACTGACATTTGTCAAGAAGCCTTCTCTCGGAAACATCGCCTGACTGCCCATCTACATGTACGTCTTCACACTGGAGAGAGGCCATTTGGTTTGTGACATTTGTGGGAAAGCAATTTCCAAAAAGAACAGTGTCAGTAGTCACACTGGAATTCTTGTGTGTCACACGAGAATTCACACATGGAGAGAGACCGTTTGTTTGTGGAATTTGTGAAAAACTGATTTAAGTAGTCACCAGAGAGTCCACACTGGAAAGAAGCCCTTTCTTGAGACTTGTGGGGATAATTCCTTTTCAAGAGAAGACATTTATTTGTGACCTAGTATATGGAGCAACCTACTGAGAGAAAGGTCAACTGGAAATATATTGTTGAAAACATTGAAAGAACTGTCTAAGTTGACATTTGTTATAAATCTTTCCCACTTGAATGCAGAATGAGAGAGCACCAAAGAGTCAACACTGAACAAAGACAGTTTGTTTGTGACATTTGTGGAAAAGACTAATTGTAAATCAGAATTATCAGCCCATCAATGTGTTCACACTTTAGAGAAACCATTTGCTTGCGTCATTTGTTGAAAAGCATTTTCATGTAAAGCCATCCTCGTCTGCCACATTAGAGTCCACACTGGAGAGAAACCATTTGCTTGTGACATTTGTGGAAAAGCGTTTTCTCAAAAAAAAAAGTCTAACTGACCATCGGAGAGTCCACACTACAGAGAAACCATTTTTTTGCGACATTTGTGGGAAAGCCTTTTTTTTGAAAGCAAAGTTTAAGTCATCACCAGAGAATTCACTCTGGAGGAAAACCATTGTGGCATTTGTTGGAAACATTTGCCAGCCATCAAAGAATCCACACTGGTGAGAAACCAATTGTTTGTGATGTTTTTTGAAAGTGTCTCGCACAAACACACCCCATGGGACCATGAGCATGTCATTGCAGAGAATCTTTTTATTAAACACTCTTTTTTTGAGAAGCTTTTTTCTTTGAAAACTTCACTAGAATGTCTTGGTTATCAGCTAGTCTGTCCACCAGCACACTGGAGAAAACCACTTTTTATTACAAATTATTTTATGTGTGACATAAGTGGAACAGCCTTTTTATACAAACGATCCTTGACATCATCGGCCTACTCACGCTGACTGGAGAAAAAATTATCATTTATTTATTCATTGTAGTAGATGCAAATTTGCCGTGGGGACAAAGAAAACTAATTTTGGTTTGAACCCATAATATACACGATGTGTTTACACTGATGTATACTCAGTACTTTCTAGAGCTCTGTGAAAAATAATCACAGGCATATTACTCGGGTGGGATTCGATCCTAGGAACTTTGCGATTTTAAGTATCTTACCAACTAGAACACAGAGATTGCCCCGCTAGCTAGAGGCAGTTCAAATCCTGTATTTTTAGCACCAGGTGCCGCCATGGAATTATTATTTGTTATTGCTTGCAAATCCTTTTGCATTTTATATGACTGGCACCTAGAATGAAAGCATGAAGTGGTTACAGGTGTATGAGGTTAGCCTGTGAAGGCATTTAGTGGTAGTTTATTTTAAGCGAACATCAGGAAACACACACACAATACCATCTAAAACATTTGTTTCCAAATTCCTCAATTAATATGAATACAAAGTGATTCAATAAGTTTAGGAATTTGGGGCACAGCCAAGTAAGCACAGCTTGTGTATATAGAGTTAAAGGAACACGTTGCCTTGGATCGGTCGAGTTGGTCTTTGAAAAGCGTAACCATTTGTTATAAAATGCATATGGTTAGAAAGATGTTGTAAAAGTAGAATACAATGATCCACACACATTTGCCTCGAAATTGCGTGGTTTTCCTTTTACATCGTCGACTAAAACGGTCGGTCATTTATATGGCCGAACGTGTTAGTTTGCACAGTATAAGGAAAACCACGCAACTTCGAGGCAAATTTGTGTGGATCATTGTATTCTACTTTTAAAACTTCGTTCCGACCATATGCGTTTTATAAAAAACGGTTACACACGCTTTTTATAGACCAACTCGTCCGATCCAAGGCAACGTGTTCCTTTAATAGTATACAGAACAGACTAAGCACAAAGCACAGGACCAACAAAGACCTGAGACAACAAAACACACATCATTTAAAAGGTTTGGTTGTACTACACTCTAGTAATAATGAAAATGAAAAAACAAGATTACAGGAGGAAAAGAAAATCAATTTTGAAAAATGTATGACTTAAAGGTAAAAACAGCTTGTTTGTGAAGGAAGGAGAAAAAATACATATAGCTTTGCAACTGCATTAAGAAAACACACATCGGAGAAGGACCATTACATGTATGTGGTATTTCTGAATACTTTCCATTCAACTTGGGATTTTTTGTTTTGCTCCCAGCAGGATCTTTTTGTGGCCGTTATGACTTTCCCAGTTTGGGGTGATGTCTACAAACAATTTGGTATTCAAAATGTAATAACCATTCTCAATTAAGAGTAAGTGGCAATTAACTTCTATTTCAATTTGATTTTGATGATTACAGATTTTAATTCTCAGAAGAAGACATCTGTTTGTGACCCTGGAGGAGCAGCCGACTTGAAGAAAAAAAAACGCCAACCTGGAAAAACTTGAAGAAGTTCACACTTTAAAGTCAGTGGTTGAAATTGAGCATCCATCTTTAGATTCTGGAACAAAACATTTTGAAATGATTTTGGAATTTCAATTGGGGAAAGAAGACATTTGAATTTGTCTGTGATTTTTGTACTTTAACTTTCTCTCGTGATCACAAGTTGAAAAGGCATCAAAGAGCCCACACTGGACAGAAACCATTTGCTTGTTGCTATTGTGGAAAAGTAGTTTCACAAACAGGTCATTGGAGAGACCCTCGGCTTGTCAACACTGGAGAACAAAACATTTGTTTGTGACATTTGTTGGAAAGCTTTTGCGCACCTTTGCCGGCCACCAGGGAATGCACACTTGAGAGAAACCATTTGGACATTTTGTGGCAACATTTTAAAACTTCAAACCTCCCTTGCTCGAATGCCGGCAGAGAATTCACGATGAATGAGGAAAAACCATTTGTTTGTGACATTTGTGGGAGAGGTTTTTCAAACAAACCTACCTTGATGACCCATCAGTGTGGCTGCACTGGAGAGAAACCATTTGTTTGTGACATTTGTGGCAAAGCTTTTTCTCAAAAGAGATATTTAAGAAGTCACCAGAGATCTCACACTGGAGATAAAACATCTGTTTGTGAAATTTGTGGAAAAGCTTTTTATTGTAAATCCAACCTTTCCCGCCACCTGCGAGTCCACACTGGAGAGAAACCATTTGTTTGTAACATATGCGGAAAAGCATTTACTTGTAAAAGTGTAATGACAGTCCATAAGCGTGTCCACACTGGAGAGACACCATTTATTTGTCACATATGTGGACAAGAATTTGCTCAAAGAAGGTTTCTAAGTACACACGTACTAATCCACACGGGAGAGGAACCATTTGTTTGTGACATATGCGGCAAAGCATGTACTTGTAAAAGTGTATTGGCAGTCCATAAGCGTGTTCACACTGGAGAGAAACCATTTGTATGTGACATTTGCGGAAACGCATTTACTTGTAAGCGCTATCTTACCAACCATCACAAAACTCACAACCTTGACAATTCATTTGTATGTGACATTTGCGGAAACGCATTTACTTGTAAGCGCTATCTTACCAACCATCACAAAACTCACACTCTAGACAAACCATTTGTATGTGACATTTGCGGAAACGCATTTACTTGTAAGCGCTATCTTACCAACCATCACAAAACTCACAACTTAGACAAAACATTTGTATGTGACATTTGTGGTAAAGCATTTACTAATAAGACCTATCTTACCAACCATCACAAAACTCACACTCTAGAGAAAACATTTGTATGTGACTTTTGTGGCAAAGCATTCACTTATAAGCGTTATCTTACCGAACATCACAAGATTCACACTCTAGAGAAACCATTTGTATGTGACATTTGCGGAAACGCATTTACTTGTAAGCGCTATCTTACCAACCATCACAAAACTCACAACCTAGACAAAACATTTTTCTAATAAGAGCTATTTAAGAAGTCACCAGAGATCTCACACTGGAGATGATCCATTTGTTTGTGAAATTTGTGGAAAAGCTTTTTTTTGTAAATCCAACCTTTCGTGCCACCTGCGAGTCCACACTGGTGAGAAACCATTTGTTTGTAACATATGCGGAAAAGAATTTGCTCAAAGAAGTACTCTAAATACACACCAACTAATCCACACTGGCGAGAAACCATTTATTTGTCACATATGTGGAAAAGAATTTGCTGAAAAAAGACTCTTAGTACACACCTTCTAATCCACACTGGAGAGAAACCTTTTGTTTGTGACATTTGTAGCAAAGCATTTACTTATAAGCATTTACTTACCGAACATCACAAAATTCACAATCTAGAGAAACTATTTGTTTGTGACTTTTGTGTCAAAGCATTTACTGATGAGCGTTATCTTACCGACCATCACAAAACTCACCCAGGAGAGAAACCATTTGTATGTGACACTTGCGGGAAAGAATTTACTTGTCGGCGTTATCTTACCGACCATCACAAAACTCACACTCTAGAGAAACCATTTGTATGTGACACTTGTGGCAAAGAATTTGCTCAAAGAGGGCCTCTTAGTAAACACCTAGTCGTCCTTATCCACACTGGAGAAAAGTATTTTGTTTGTGACATCTGTGGCAAAGCATTTCCTTTTAAAACTCACTCTCTAGAGAAACCATTTGTTTGTGACATTTGCGGAAAAGCATTTTTTGTAAAACGCCTTCTGAAGAGACACCAGCAAGTCCACAGTGGTGTACATGTACATCGATTATTTGTTACATTTGTGGAAAAGATTTTTCTTGTAAATTCAGCCTTTCCCGCCACCTTGGGAGTCCACACTGGAGAAAAACCATTTGTTTGTGACATACGGAAAAGCATTTACTCACAAGTATCTACTAAATGAACATCACCAAACTCGAACTTTAGAGAAAGATTTATTTTAGACACTAGGATGTGCATTTGTAAAGTTAAAAAAAGGTCTAACCGACCATCAGAGAGTCCACACTGGAGAGAAACCTTTTAGTTGTCACATGTGGAAAAGCATTTTCTCAACACAGGACTCCAACTACACGCCAGCAAATCCACACTGGAGAAATAACTGAAGTAAATGTTAACACTGTATATTTACTTACTCAAAAAGTACTGATAAGATGACCATCCACTCTTCGAAGAGTCAATCACGGCGATGGTCAAAACGTGGTAGAACCAACTAGTGTACGAATGTAGCGCACGTACTCCAAAAATTAAGAATCAAACCGCACGAATTGCAACTTAGAATTGTTCCGCTTTTCCACAGAAAAAGGTGCCGGAATCCGTCCTCAAAATACTCGGAGCGAAGATATGTTGTATACAGCGTTAGCAATGGTCAGATAGGGTTTTCCTGAAAACCCTTTAATGAAACTTAACTGAAGTTATAAAACCGAAGGTGGAGCAATAGAATGATGCATGTTCATCTGTTGACTTCATAAAACAAGATGGCGTTGCCCATGCAAAAAGCTGAAGCACATCCGTTTGTGACATTTGCGGAAAAGCATTTACTTACAAGAGTCGTCTTAAAGGACATCACAAAACTCACCCTCTTTTGAAACCTTTTGCTTGTCACATATGTGGAAAAGAATTTTCTCAAAAAGGGACTTTAACTACACACCAACTACTCCACACTGAACATGCTGAAGAAAAACCTTTTGTTTGTGACATTTGTGGATTACTTGTAAAGGTTATCGTACCAAACATCACAAAATCCACACTGTAGTGAAACCATTTGTATGTGGCACTTGTGGAAAAGAGTTTGCTGAAAGAGGGCCTCTTAGTACACACCTTAAAATCCACACTGGAGAGAAACTTGTTTGTGACATTTGAGGAGTTGCTTAAATAAGCATCAACTAGTCCACACTTAAGAAAAAAAACACTTTGTTTATATCAAGTTTTGAGATTGTATTCAGATTTTATGGGTTATGTGAAAATTGTATTTTTCTAAATAACTTCAGGTCACACTTGTATTTGCTTGATTACACCACTCCGGTTTACTTTTGGGCTTGTCACGTGACAATCTTCCTTTTTTTTTTATAGCTTCTTAAAAGAGCACCCTAATTTTGGTCTGTATTTCTCTTTATTTTTATAGAAAGCATGGGTCTGGCCATGCTCCAAAAACAAAATTATCTTGGAGGGATAAGCTCATTGTGAGTATTGTTTTATGATTAAATTATAGTTACACAAATGAACTAGAGGGCGCACTGGTGATGCTGCTTGCACAAACGCGACGCGACCGTAAAGAGACACACGCGCCATTATATACATGTACACGCGTTGAATATGAAGTACCAATTGAGTTTGTGTTTATTGAACGCTATGCGATGCCGTTTTGCCAACTTACAAAATGGCCACACACCGGGCCGCGTAAACACATGCTCTGCGATGCCGTTTTGTCAACTTAGAAAAAGGCTGCATGCCGAGTGCGTATGTAGGCCAGTGCGCCCCCTAGTCCTTATATACAACTATGGATTAAACCCTCTTTGTGTACCTGAATTATCCTGATTTGTGGGACTATATTTGGACTGGATTGTTGTAAATTGCCATGCGTGTATTGCCAGGCATCATCATGATGTGTGTGCAGAGTGTAGTGTGCGGACCTTTTTATTACCCGTCAATGACTGTGCAATTAGTATTGTTATTTCGTTTTGTATGTGGGCTATGGGTTCAATTTAATAAACCAGTACAAGAGAGACCATTTTATATTCTTGACGTCATTGATAACATGTATTGTTTTGATGATTGTGTTTTGGCAAAGCTCGTCCTTAATTAATCAAGGACCGGCTTCTTTCCTGTGTCTCTATATATCAAAGTTTAATATTTTTATCCTAAACAATTTAAGGAGGGTGACCCAGCCCACCTTGTTCGACTCTTATGGCCCTTTTTAAACATTATATTATCATAGTTGCCATTGCAGTGATGTAGAGGATAAATAATGGATTCTATGTAAATAATTGTGTTAAATAATAAGTTTAGACTTGGCGCCTCATACGACACGTCATGCATACAACACGCAGCTTCAGATTTTGCATCCACGTACGTCGACACGTACGTCGACTGGTACGTGACTTCATGCCGAGGCTTTGCATGTGCTTAAAGTCGTCACCAATGTTGTCTGCACGAGTCGAGGACCCCAAAACTATGGTATTGACATTCATTTGAAAAATCACATCTTGATCATGGTTTAACAAAAGGAGATATTTTTATTCAAACCCAGGCTGGTCCACCATTTTGAGCTTTAGCAAACCTTGAAGAAACTTCAACAAGTAAGCAGACACTACTTCAGCCACAATTTTGAAAAAAATGCGTTACTTTTATTTGAAACCTGGGTCGGAAACCCATGAGTGCTTGTTCGGGAGATAAATTACAAATGATGTACTGATACGCCTACTTTAAAGAATCCAACAAGAAAATTTTCATTGATATACCAGAAATTTTGTTTTAAAAAAACAATTAAAGAGTTATTATTAAAAGAGAAAAAAAGTTAAACAAGGTGGAAAAAAAGGGAAAGTAAAATTAAAAACTAAAAATCAACAAGCTGTTTTTCAATCATTACTTGATGCCCATTATTGTATCTGCTTGAAGGAATATACAGGGCTCAATTTAACAAAGGCCATAGATTAATATCAGGATTTGAAACTTTGCAAGATGGAAGTATAACAATTAGGTGATGTTTGCGCTAGCACCATGTGTCAATCTCATGTTGATCCTGATAAGTACCGGTGGTTGACAACTCAAGGTTTTAATCCATATGTTCTGATCGCCTTCAGGAGTATTAAACTTCAGGAGAATGTGACGATCAGACAAATACTTAACAAATAGTTGAATTGTCAACCACCCGAATCAACACCACTCATAAAGAGATGTACATGTACACATAATGCTACCGCAAACCTCCACTAATTAAAGATTAATCTAAAGACATGTATCTTAAATACCGAGCAAAGTGTAATGTCTTAATACAAATTCACTTCTGCAATATGCGGCAACTTATTTTGAGATGAAACCAAAGTGTTTTTCTAAAATCAAACCTCGGTTTAAACATTAATTACTATTGTGTCAATTTACAACACTAAATAATTAACCACAACAGAAATTGTCTGGGTTAATTTGTCTTAGTTCAACCCCAAATCAATTTACAGTACAAAGCTCCAACTTCAAAGATACCCAGACCTTCCACAAAAATTCATCAGGCAAAAAATTGGAAACCAAAATTATTTGTGCCACCGTACCGTGGATGTAAAGAAACCGACTAGAAAAAGAAACAAATTTTATCCTGTTGCAAATCTTCAATAAGCTAATTTGAGGTATGGTGGACACAAAACTGTGTGTATAGACCTTTTCTTTTGCAACGTCACAGCCCGAGTTTTTGCCAACCCAGATTGGAAAACTATGGAAAGCCATGAGTGCAAATCAAGAAAAGATCGCTATTTTTTGTAACAATGTAACCAAATTTGTCGATTTTGTTTAAAACAAAACAACTAATTATGAGAAGTACTTTATTTAATTGAAAGTTTGCAGAAAATGTTGAATTTTGTTATAACATCTGTTTTTTACGATTAAGTGTTTTACTAACATTCGGCCGACCATGCCAACCAAGGCGGTTTGTTGATCAACAAAAGAAAGGTCTATACACCCAACCCAAACAGTACACTCCTATCACAACCGCCATACCTCAAAAAGCACGGAATACTTTGGTGCTGAAATTACTGAAAATAATGTTAACATATCCAGCTGAAAGTTTGTACATTGAATAGTTAAAATTGTAAGCTTACAGTAAATTCTCTTGAAACACTTTCATGATTCTGTGTGAACGCCCATGATTCTGTGTGTACGCTCATGATCCCGTGTGAATCTAAGGAAGAGATTATTAGCTTTAACATTTGTAAAAAATAAATGAAGTACACTTCCATCATGCGTTTCCACTTTTTTTTTACTCGGATTCTTTTCTCTTCTTCTTTTTCTTATCCTTCTTGGGTGTGACAGTCTCCACGACCTCGGGTGTGGTCACCTCGGAGGCCCGCTTCTTCTTTTTCTTCTTCGGTGTCTCGGTTTCTTCCTCGTCTTCGGCTACTTTCTTCTTTTTCTTCTTGGGTGGCTGGTCTGTTTCCATGGGTTCCTCTGCATCACCGTTGGTGTGCTCCTCTTCCAGGGTGGCGTTTGCTGCCTCCGACAGTCTCTTCTTGGCTTTCTTTGCCTTCTTCTTGGCTTTCTTTGCGGCAGTTTCCTCCTCTTTGACCTGTTAATATTTAGCAAATAAGGGTCTTTTAGATAAGGTCTGTTCTGATGGGCTTGGGGAATAACTTCAATCGCTACTTGCAAAACATCACAACAAAAAATTATGCAAGTTCGCCCAAAACAAGGCTAAAAGCCACTCTAGGTAAAGGGCTGCAAGGAAAAAAACAAAGGAATGCAGAAACTCAGTGGAGCTGAAAAGGTAGGAATTGATATTCCTCTTAAAAGATGGCAGATCATAGGATGAAGAGAAACATGCACCAGGCAAGGAGTTCCAAAGAGATGCAGTACGAGGGAAAAGCTTCTGGAGTAGCTCTTTGTTCTACATCTCGGCGTGACAACAAGGGTGTTTTTTCTTTTATTATTTAACTCACAACTTCGACAACCAATTGAGTTCAAATTTTCACAGGTTTGTTATTTTATGCATATGTTGGGGGTACACCAAGTGAGAAGACTGGTCTTTGACAATTACCAATAGTGTCTAGAGTCTTTAAAATGGCACATAAAACATTTTCTTGTTTTACCTCAGTCCTTGCTTCTACCATGACGTCAATGTTCTTCCTTGGTGCATCTCCCGTCTCGTAGAAGGATAGACGTTCCTCAACCTGACCTTTGAGTTTCTCACCGTACACAGTGGTTGGGAAATCTGGAGGTTAGACACAAGTAAATCAATTTATATGACAGACCAAAAAAAAAAAAAAGAATTATTACAATAAAAAAAATTATTTTTCAAAGATCAACTTGAACAAAATTAACCAGGCCTGGAGTTTGATCTTTAAGAGGGCAAGGCCATTTTCGGCCACATCATAGTTGCTAACTCAACACCAATTTATAAAGAATAAATAGTCTAGTAAGTTTCAGTGATGCGTACAAACATAACAAAACAAAATTACCTGAAAAGCAGTCAAGTCGTGATGCGATAGAACACTTGTTGGCCAGATAGCGTGAGATACGACCCTTGTTCTTCTGGCTAGCTCGTCCGATGAATGTAGAATGGAAGATGAGACCGTATTTGGGCGTATTTCCACGTGTCTTCAATGCTCTGTAAAGACAAATTAGTTTCAAGTACTATTTAATGAAAAGTACACATTTGGTATCTTTCTCATAACTGATGACAATAAAAACTTTGGGTTAGAAGCCTACATAAAAAGCTTTTAATAGTATATAACACTTTGAGAAACATTTCACTTTAAAGTAATGCGGTAATGTAAAAAGATTTTTATGGCCCCAAATTTGAATCTGGAAATTGTTATCACATATTACTTTTCATATTGTGTATTCCTATTGGGGAATAAGTGCACTGGGTTCTTTTAAATGCGTATACCTGCATGGACATAATCTTGCTCAAAATTTTTGGCAATATCTCAAAAAAAAATTCACATGTTGGTTCTATTGTATACAAGTACACTTATATCCATATTAAAACAATCGAGCAGTTCCCAAATCCATAGTTATACTCTGCCTTTGAATACAAATTCTTGAAACAATCAAAATCAGGACCCTTACCTAAAGAGGGCTTTCTCAGCACCAAGAATCTGCACCGTGGAGGCGGGGTACTTGGCCAGATTTGTCAGGCTACCAGCATGAGAAATGAGTCGGGCACCCACCTAGAAAACATAAACATTACCAAATTAAATAGTGAAGTGAGTTTGTTCACAGGAGATGCAACTTGAGAATTAGAAACAATCAGACACGGAGAGAATCTGTCTGGTTCAACAAACAGACGGCCAGGTCCAACTCTTTCAGAACCAGAGCCGAGCTACAATTTTTTACACAATGTATGCTGATTTATGGGCCACTTAATCGCTATTTTCCAAAGCCGGTCTTTATACCGACCGTAAATACATCCCCACGTGACCGGGTTTTGACCACTCAGAGACTTGAAACCGTCCTAGGTATTTATTAATACAACATGTTTTGACTGAGAATACAGAACGTAGCATTTGATTAAAACACTCACAATAAAATCCATTCATTAATAAGGTACTGTGGCAGACAACTTGATGCACTCCATTGAAGAATGTGCGATGTCAACAGTACCAAAAAGCAGGTGCAGCACACAGAAATATCAAAACTTGAAACAAATAATTTGTTTTGATATTAGAAATTGAGGTACTATGTTAATATTGACCCTTTGCGTGCACGTCACACACGGCGACTGTCGTACGCTCACCATTTTGGTTGGCAGTTATGTTATTATGTAAACGCTGCATCGTCTAAAAATGTGCACTTCGCACTATCCACTGAATAAAGCACAGAGACATTGCCCACCAAAATGGCACATCCAAGATAATTCTATACAACGTCGGGTGAAATGGGTCAAAAGAAAAGAATGGAACAATTCATTCCCTGAATTGACCTTTAGTTTGACCTCTTTCTGTGAATGGAAGTAGGTGAAATCTTGCGTCCAATTGCGGTACAAGGGACTTTTGGCCGCTATGGTCTCTGAATGGTTAATATAGGCTCATGAGAGTCTTACCTGTTCACCAATGAGTGAAGAGAGGTTCGGGGCCACATTGTGCATTCTCTCCTGCAGGTAAATGTACAGACTCTTACGGTAGTCCTGCAGGGCCATTACACGCACTGCAAACCGCTCAATATTGATCAGATCAATGGGTGATATATCCATTCCTAAAATAATAATAATAATAATATTCAAACTTGAAAACTAAACAGTATATAAAGAACTTGTGACTATTCAATTCAAAGTTTTCTTATTACTCCTTCAAAATACTGAATAAGCAATGATGTCAACAGTTAACAGTTTTGAGATGTGCCCCTTTTCATCATATCAAAAGTTGATAAGAATTAGACAGTGCAATCTCCATAAAATGTAAGATTTTTTGTTTACTTCCATTAAATAAAATGTGTAAAAATCATGCCTGTAGGAAGTCCAGGCTTGGTGGGTCTTTCGTAAACACATGATGTCACAGGTCACATTGTCTATACAAGACTTTGATATGTATTCTTTCGAGGGTTCAATGAGACAATAACTGACCCATTGATGAGCGTGAAGCATCCAGGATTGCCTGGGCCTTAGCACTGTCCATCACTATCTCCTCCAGAGCCTCCAGACTGTCCTCAGAGAGGTCTTTACGATTCTTGATGTAGTGGGCTACTTGAGCGTACATGGAGTTGTCGCTGACCACCTTCACCAACTCTGGGAAATGGTAGGAGTACCACTCTCTGAAAAAAGTAAACAAGGAAATCTCACATTTATAAAAAATATGTCAAAGATCGGTTTGTTGGAAAGGAATATTAAACCAATTATAAGCAACATACTTCAGTGTGCAAGAATGACTGGCTGTTAAATTAAAACAATCTTTTAGAACAAAAATGCAACACAGTTATTGCCCAGACAGGAGACTACCTTGTACATAAGACTTTATCAAGTAATTTCAGTTTTCTGTGGCATTTTTTCCCCATTTTTTTTCTTCTGATGCCTTGAATTTGGCCCAGTTCAAGCAAATCAGGAATGGCTTTCTTTTCATTCTTTTTCATTTCTTTCTCTATCTCATGCAGCCTGCAGCTCAAGGCTCTAAAGGAAGAAACAAGGAAATCAGCTAACACAGAGATGTTATTTTTGCATTCTGGATAAAGAAAATAATTTGTTTTTTACCCGTCTTCTGATGTGTATTAAAGCACTGAACACTCTGCACACTCCAAAGTTTTGTGAAAAAAAATCCACAGACAAATTACTCTAGTGGGGTTCAAACCAGCGACATTCGCAATGCTAGAACGAGCAGTAGCAATGAGAAGTAGCATGCCGAATATACATGAAATAGACATAGTCCAAATGGCATCCAACATACTTGATTCTCATAGAGAAGGTATTGATGTCCTTGTCCAGCTGATCCAGTAAGCTGATAGACTGGATGATCATGTTGTCCACACGGTTCACGTTAAACTTGACTTTAGCACGGGAGTAACTGTGACCCAACCCAAGCTGGGCCTTCCCTGCTGCCTGTGCAGACAGTCCCTTGATTAGCTTGTGGAAGTGGTAGCGCAGACCTTAAATATAATATAGAAAACAACAACCTTAGAACAATGTTTGAGTGAGAAATAACCTATTTAGACGGAGCCGTTTCTCACAATATTCTTTTTTATACTATCAACAGCTGTACGTTGCTTGTTACCAAGTATATTTTTATGTTAACAACTATTTTGAGTAATTACCAATAGTGTCTAGTATTTTTAAAGCATGTACAAACTGCATCAACAAAAACAAAGAGAGAGGGGAGGGATCTTACCTCTTAAGATCTCATTGACGACCCCTCCAGATTGGCAGGACGCGCCAAGGGCCTCCTGAATGGCTGCTCCTATCTTGCTATCAGCCACTCCGAGCTGGATCTTCTTTCTCTTCTTGGACGACTCTGGTAGATTGGTATCCAGGAACAGATGGAGATCTTCATGCATCACACCTGAAAGGAGTGGGAATAACATCAGAGGGTCAACAACGAGAAGCTCACAATAAGAACTAAAATTGTGTCAGTTCTTATCGAGATTGTTAATTGCATTTAAGGATAATGGCAGACCTGGAATTAGCCCACATCACCCACAGCAATTGCCATGGTGCCCTTTGCAAGCTTTCAAATCAAGTTTACAATTAAGTCATGGAAGTGCTCCGTACCAAAGGGCAGTTGCCGTGCCCTTGCTGTTCAAAGCACTAATATGTCTTGCCTCATCTTGTCAAAAAGAGAACTCCCCCTCCTCCCCCCTCAGTGATCAAGATTTTTTTTTCTAATCAGCCGCCGATTTCACCAAACTCTCCCTAACATAGGATTAATCTTAGAACTTAGGACGAGGTAGTTTTCGTATCCACAGACGTTATGACGCATTGAACCCATCCTAAGTTAGACGAGTTACTTGTCCTAACTTGAGATAGGATTAATCCTAGCGTTTCATCAAATCTTGTACAGGTCTAACCCCCCCCCCCCCCCATTGTCCTGACTGTCCTAAAAGAGGGATGGATTTTAATATTATTCAGCAAAAAATAGATCATATGTTCTCCCAGTACGGCGCCCTCGCTTAAAAGTCAAAGGTGGTTATTAAATGGCCATGCGAATAAATCTGAGCCCTTTTATTGTTTTGTCATCATTCTAAGATTTTCTGCATCTAGGGTGTCCAATTCATGAGGTCCATTCAATATAATAAACATGTCAAAGGGACACGCACTCTGATTGGTGGAAGACTGCAAACGTGGGGATGTATTAATGTTATCTGAAATGAAACTGCCCTTACAATCATTAACAAGGCAATCCAGGGCAAATGAGTAACAAAGACTGGAACAAATTGTAGTGTATTGTACTCACCTTCTGAGATACTGTTGATGTTGTCCAGGGCATTGGCACCAGACTTGAATGGGGAAAAAGCATGGAGCTTGACGAGGGATGCAAATTTGCCAAAGTCCGTCACGCTCTTCTCTACATCAGCTTGCAGCATGGAGATCTCCTCAAACTCCGTCACATCAAAGAGGCCATAGCCAGAGGCGTGCTCGTAGAGCACGTACATTTTCACCTGTTGTATTATTGAGAGATGTACATGTATGAGAGTAACCGACGTAATGAAAAACATACAAAAACTTCTGCATTATCAGACCTTGAGACCATTGCCCCTGGTCTTGGCCTTGGTGCCCCTTCAAAAGTTTCCCATTGACTTAAAGATTTCCCAATAGAAGTGCCCTTTGCAAAGTGAAAACTTGCCATTCCAAAAGTTGAAATTCCAGGCCTGGCGTATGCTGCGAACAATGCACTAAATAAATGCAACATACAAAATGATTTGTAGATACTCTCTTGGACATCTGACTGTCTGAGGAGTTCCCATTTGACACTGTTGACTTACCCTTCAAGACCATTGAAGGCAAACCTAGGTGACAGGCATTTGTGAAGGCTGCTTCTTAACTATGGAATAATCTCCCATTAGACAACCATCTTCATTCACTTCAAAAATTTAGGTACCTCTTCAAATTGCCACAGATTTACAATAAACTTACACGGTTTGAAGATAATGATAGTAGAAAGCTTCCCTTCAAATATTACTTACTGAGGTGCTGTAGTATTTGAGAAATGAGTAAAACAAGTCACAAAACAATTTTCGTCTCAGTGAGGCGAAGAATATTTTAGCATGAAAAACGTAGAAGTTCTGGTTAACACATTTCTACATCCTAAAACTGAGACGAAAATTATGTTTGTGACATTGTTTTACTCATTTCTCAAAAACTCTGAACCTCAGTATGTAATATTTGAAGGGAAGCGTTCTTCTATCATTATCCTCAAACTGTGTAAGTTTAATGTAAATCTGTGGACATTGTGTTTTGTGTTAGAAAAAGTAAATACATGTAGACCCTTAGTAAGGGAATCAATGTGTGGTGAAGAGGTTTTCCGCTAGTGGTTTAAACCCAAAGAGGCCTGGTTCTTGATAATTTTACCGAGACGAAGTTGAGGTAAATTATCAAGAGCCAGGCCTATGCGGGTCTAAACCACTAGTTGAAAACCGATTCAACACACTTTGATTCCCATTCATAATACCTTTTTGGTCAAAAAACATCAACACTTATGGTCAAAAAGTAAGACAAATTCAAAAATAATTTTCCAATGATTTCTTTCAACACAACACCCCTCCAGCTATGAAATGGTAAGGCCCAGTCAAGGCCCTCGGGTAAAACTCCTTTTATAAGGGAGTGCTGTGCGCGTCGCGCGTGATGTGGCACAACCGTCTTGGCAGTTGCTCTTGACCAATAGGAATAAAGAAACCGTCTTATAAGCACAGGTGCAAACTGATAACTCGCGTGTCACACCCATGTTTCAACACTTTTTACTGGTCATAAACAAAGGTTTATCCACACCCACGTGACGCGCTTTCCACCAATAGGAATAGCGAAACTGAGGTATTTATGAATATGTATTTAACTCCAAAGTCAAGAACCAATTCGTTTTTGATTAATTCATACCAGTACTTTAGTGTTGTTCTTTGTATTTTCTGATTTTTTTTTTACCACGAAAGCTCTGATTTTTTTTTATAGCGAAAGCTTGTGAGCCCGAAGCCGAACTACAAACATCTGTCTTTGGACGTAGAAGCCCTCTGCAGTATTGGCATTCTATATGGTTTTAAAGGAACACGTTGCCTTGGATCGGACGAGTTCTACCAATCAAATGACAAGGATCAAGTATGGGAACAATTGTACAAACACAGTAAGAAGTGTCCAGGTAATTAGGAATGATTGATAATTAAACAATGACACTCTCTTTTCAAACAAAATATTAATGCAATATTACATTTCCTTGGTTTTTTTTTTATTAGAACTTAACAAAACTTTACAGATAAGTTAGCACTTGAGAAAATAAGAATAATGTAAAATGCAAGATTTGCCATTCATGCTGAACACACCAGATCAAGAATGCATAGAATTAAGCATTTTTGGTTGATACTGTACATGCACAATTGTATATCAGTAAAAAAAAAAAAAAAAAAAAAGGAACAAAAAAAAAGGGTCAACAAGATCACAAAGGGTGCATTTTTTGAAAATTTTACATTACACTAGGGCCTATAGACGATGTGACCTCTGACGTCACACGAAAACCATAACATGATTCGCGCGCATACCGCCGGGCAAAACCTTTGTGTTTTTGCAGCCAGCTAGAAAGTGTACGCAATCTTACTATGACTACGCAACTCAGTGCCCGGCGAAACATGACGTATATAGTGTTTTGTCAACAGAGGGCAGTTTGAATGTAAACATAGGTCACATCGTCTATATACACAAGCTTTCTGGTCCCCAATTCATTGATTATTGAGATCCAACATGTGCTGTATATAACAAATAACTAGCTACAACAGTGCAGGCCTGATACATACTTCACGTAGGCAATGGAGGCGTTTTCTCTCCATGCCCCCCCTGGTTATTGCCTTGGTGCCCTTGAAATGCTACCGTACAAATTTACATTTTCCTCATAGGCTGTCCTTTTACCAAATAGAAAATGTCGAAGTGCCCTTGTCCTTTCAAAAAAGAAGCATACAGGCCTACAGCGCAATGAACTCTTAAAATGTACAAATTCGGAATGACGGAAATGGTAGACGTGCAAGGGGTCACTATATGCGGGTTCTTTTAACCCCCATCAATACAATAAATTGGTTTCATGGTAAAAAAATATATAAAAAAACACATCTCAGAATCCAATTCATTCAATAGAGACTTAGAATTTATATTTTTGAGCCAGGAACACAATACAAATGGTAAAGCTGGGAACGACCATAAAATCTTTCTTTTTTATAATGTTAAAAACGATTCACAACAGTGTTTAAGAAAATCGGGCAAACTTGATTGCCACGAACACCGACAAAGCAAAATCCAATGGTCTTCTTTGCATATGTCACTACTCCACTACAGAAACAAAGCAAACGACACCGGCCAACATCACTAGTTTGGAGTTAAATGTTCAATACTGTTGGAGATTGGCATTCAGAAACGGAAGCAACTGGATATCTCTAGCATCTAACAGGGACCTCTTGGCTGTAATGCGACCACCCGCTGAGCTGAATAACTGCTCTGAGGGAACGCTGGTCGACGGAATGCAGAGGTACTTCATGGCAACTGCCGACAGCATCGGGTACCTGGGACCATTCTGCTGCCACCACTTGAGAGGCTCTGCCTCCAGACCAAGGCGGGGCTCAGTGAGGTATCTGCGAATCTCATCTTTAGCGCCTCCTATGGGTTCTGAGTCAGCCACGCCCATGTTCTCATCTTCGAACATGTTGCCCAGTAAGGAAGCCCACGCCATGACGGGTTTTTTAGAGGGGGGCTCGTCTGTCGAGGCACTTTCATCTATCCTGTTCTCGGTGAGTAGCAAGGCCTCCTTGGCAATCTCATTGTGAAGTTCAATCTTCTGCATCTCAGAGAGGAAAGGCAGTTTCTTGTAGCGGGCGTCTAAAAACGTGGCCTTGGGGAGGATGACAGAGTTACTAGGGTCATCGTAAACACTGAACAGCTCTTCCGCCATGGCTTGTTTCATCTCGGTGATCTCGGGCAGGTCGCCTGCTCTCTGCTTCAGAACTTCCTTCAGATAATATAAAGCTGGCATGAGTCCAGATACAGAGACGTAACTTTTGCCGAGGAAGGTCTCTGATAGTGTCTGAAGAGGAGCTAAGACTTTCTCAATCTCTTCGACAATTTTTATGTCGGTCTCAGAAAACTCCAGATCCATTCTCTCTGAGGCAGCAAGTACCGTCTTCAGTAGCTCTCTCTTATCCAGTATGGCCCTCAACATGCTGTGTGTTGTGCCAAGTGGAACTTTCAGGTCTTGCATGGTGATGTCTAGGGAGGTTTCCTGAGGGGTCGCTGGCCGTGGTGGCTCTGTCTGGTGGATTGAGGTCAATGCAGAGATATCAGTGTGGTCCTCTACTCCTATCTGAGCTGCTGTCACTAACTGCTCAAGGACATCGAGCTGCCGCTGGACATCAAGGTGCTGGTTGCTGTCATACTGCTGAGAAATGTCAACTTGCTGGGAAGCCCCCGGTACTTCTGCCTCTGCCTGGATAGACTCATCGATGGAAATTTTCAGTTTTGGCGAACCATGGATAAACTCTACCAGCCTTATGCAACACTGAATGGGCCCTTGGACACCAGGGCACTGCAGTCCTGCGATGACCAAGGAATTCAGAGTGTGGCCAAGGCACGGGACATGCTTTCCTGTGAAGCTGTTCTTAACAGCGTTGTTGGTGACCAGAGCGCTGATCTTTAGCGGGTCATCACTGATTCCCCACTCGGCAGCAACCTTGTTGAGAAACTCTGCTATGTGCACAGCATCGTGAGGCAGAGGAAACTCTACATTCTCTAGCATGAAACTTTTCAGCTCCCAGTCAAATGTCAGAAGGTGAGCCGTCACGGCCATGTACTGCTCGATGGAAGAGCGCCCCCAGACATCGATAGAAAGCGCAACGTGTTTGGCCTCCTTCACCATCGGCATGACAGTCGTTTGCTTGACTTGATCATACAGGAGGGGCATGACCCGCAGGGTGAAGTCTTCCCTTGTCGGGAGGTTGTATCTTGGATCAAACTCATACAGCATTTTCCTGAAGCTGGGCTCTTCTAAGGATTCCAGAGGCTTCAGGTCCTTTGCAAGATAGTTGGCGACACAAGCCGACAATCTCTTTCTTCTGCTGGTCTGCAGTATACCTGTTCTTTGCTGTCTCCCCTGTGGAATATAAACGACAAGAGGGGGAAAATATATTAAGTTAATTAGAAAAGGAAACTTAAACACAAATTGCAGATTTCATCTATTTGAGTTTTGTAACAGAGTTTTAACCCCCACCCCCTCCCCAAAAAAAATAACAAATACCATTTGCAACTCTAAACAAACACCGAATGTTTTCTTGAATTTACGTTACTTATTTCCGTGAATTTTGTTACTACTTATCGTAATAAATAGAGCCTGGTGAAGTGTATAAACAGAGCTATTGTAATGTACATCATAAGGGCATTACCACGCTAGGCAATTTACAGGCAACCAGTTCAAGGCAATCAATCTCAAAGAAGAGAATCCATTCACATTTGAATGTTCACATATTATTCTTAGGGATGGCAGTACAATATTTGAAAAAAAATGCTTCTGTGCTACTAAAGTGGTTCTATAGTCTGCACTGCAATTAATTGCCTCAAAGTTGCCTGTAAAAGTTGCCTCGTATGATAAGGCCATTAAGCATTCCACACTTGTCTCACCTCACTAGATGGTGTGCCCATCATCCTCCGTGGGGTACTAGCGACCATCTTGTGTACCCTCGGATGACGATGATCCAGATGGTTCCGCATGACGGTGGTGCTGGAGTTAGTGTAGATCAGCTGCTTGCCGCAGATGGCACACACTGCTTTATCAGTAGACAAGGCCTCGTCCGGGTCGTTGGGGTCGGGCATGAAGCCGAAGAAGCGCCAGATAGCGCTGGAGGTGGCCCCTTTCTTACGAATTAGCCCTTTCTTTTGCAGCAGGTCTTCGGAGAAGAGTTCTTCTTCTGTCTGCAAAACAAAACCCACAAAAACAACATTTAAATTCTAAATCTTCCTTTTTCATTTTGACCAGAGTGGAAATATTATAGTAGTGGAAATCTGAATTGCACGTAGGCAATTACTAGTTTTATAAATTATTTAACTGTCTTTGAAACAACAAGAATCAACTTAAGTATCCATGGCCCAAATTCATAATTTCTTGCTAAGCAGAGAAATTTGATGAGCAGAATTTGGAAATCGTGCTCTTTTCACAAGAGATTCTTACCAATGAAGCCATATTTGATTCCTCGATCTCGGCCTGATCCTCTGCAACTTTCACCTTGGGGTCGGTGGCGTTGATGTCCAGCATGTCCTGTGACACCTCTACCATCTCCCATTGGTTGTGCTCAGCAAACTCCTTCTTGTGGATGAGGCGCATATGGGAGCGCATTGGAGAAGTGCCGCCATGATAACTCATCTTCTTCTCGCAGAGGTCACAGGTCACAAACTCCTTGTTGGTCTCTTGGGTCTCGGGGTCGATGGGGAAGTAGAAGTAGTTCCAGACCCAGCTGGAGCTTCTCTTGGGGACCATATTCTTCCTCTTGCGAAGCTCATTGCCTTGAAGCCGTGACGACTGGAAGCAAAAAATAATAAAAGATGATAAAATTTACTTTTATTTTGTTTGCCATCAGTGGCTTTGGTACAAATATAATTATTTTTGTTCTCAACTTCCCTATCATAATTCCACGCCTTGTGCAAGTCTACAATGTTTATCGCAAAACGTCTCTTACTTATTGTTTGAAATTAAAAATTATTTGAATTCGTAAATGGGAAAAGCTTTATATGCAATCCCAAAAAAAAATCAATAACAAAATTGTGAAATTGGATTTTGTTATAAGTAAGAAGAAGAACATTTTATGGAAATGACAAGTACAGATTACTGAAACATGAGACTTTAGACAATTATAATAAATTATTTAGATTGGAAAATATTTCTTTACAAAACACAAACAAACCTGGCTAAATTTATTTTCAAGGAGTATTGGTTGAACTGATTTTTGTGCCGAAAAGAAAGCCAAAGTAATATTTAAGTAAAACGGGGATGGTACTCACCATAGTTGATCGAACACCCTTTGGTCGGCCCACTTTTCCCTTGGCCATTTTTTTTTCTGGTGGAGCTTTTACGAGGGTGTCAAACACATTGGGGTGGCGCCCCTTCAGATGTTTATGCATCACCGTGGTGCTCTTGTTGTACGAGAGGCACTTGTTGCACAGCGCACAAACAATTTCATCCTCGCAGGCCGGTTCAGTTGGATCGCTGGGGTTGCACGGAAACCCAAAGTATTTCCAAATGGGACTGGAAAAGCCTTTTCGAACGAGGAGATTTTTCTGCAGCAATAGATCTTTCTGCATGATTGTGCCACGAGGCTGTAGAAAAAGAATAAGATAAAAGCTCTCTCATTGTTTGCAGGTGGTAACACTTTGGAACTTTTTCTCTATTCTGTATTCTCTTCTTAGCCTTTTTGTCACAAGATCATTGCTGTTTTCTGCCTCATCTCATAAGTTCGAAAATGCTTTACCAATCCTTAACATTCCTGTGGCGTTTCAGGAGATGTTCTCAATCTGTGAAATTTAAAAGGTATTTTGGCACTCCAAGCATGGATGCTTAGCAATAGCATGCTTAGCATACTGCATTTATAATTACAATTCATTTTAAATTTATTTAAATTTACTTAAAAATTTACTTAACATTTGTGAAACATAATTTTGAGGGACTGAAATAGCAAAACAAAAATTGTCCTTTACAGTTGGAACTTGCAATTAACCTGGGCCCAATTTCTTAGCTCTGCTGACCGCAACTTCGCTTCGCAAGCAAAGAATCGGTTCAACGGAAGCAGGGAATTTCGCTCTTACGTCAAGCGTAATGTCACGGGTAAGCAGGTAAGTTTTGCTTGTGCACATGAATATTCATGTATTCCACAGTCTTCACTTACACTTACAGAAATTTGGCACTTGCACAGTAAGTGGAGACTGGACATGCTGGAGAAATCAGCGCAGAACTCGGCGATGACAGAGCCATGAAATTGGGCCGCATTTGATTTGTTTTTGGATAACTTTCAGTATGGCACCACCACTTTTTCACTCATTTTTACAAAAAGGGATATCTCCTCATTGAGATAAATTAATTAGGCCTACTATATTTATAATTCATATAGAATAAAAAAGTGGTGGTGCCATACGAAGCGGGGAGTTTTTTCCTACTTTTTGTTGGGACTATTTTTACCTTGAAAATTAATTTTAAATTTAACAAGAAAAATCTCCCAAAACTAAAGCTACAGGTACAGCACTTGTGTTGGTACGTCATAGTAAAACATAAAACATTAGTTTACTGGAAACCGTTCTCAATTAAAAACACTTGAGACAAAATAAATAGTTTTTGCTGGTGTTGGGTTTAAAAATAAAATGCACATGTATGCCCCAGAATGGGTGGCCAGATGTCGGAATTACACGCACTACAATAACAATGCACATTATTACATTTATTATTCATACAGTCAGCACTTCGATGTTCGACGAACTGCAAATTGATTTGCTAAAATATACATTTTATGATCAATTTGTGAGCTTTTAACATATCTAATAAAACAACCTAATGTCTAAATCTTACCATTTTGAATTTATGCTCTCAGTAAGTGGCAGAATAAGCACAACTCTTCAAATCAACATTTCTAACTCTAGATTTGGAAGAAAGTTCAGGGGCTTCTGTTGCGAACTTGAAGCCACGCCGCGTGTGCTGTAAAGTGACTGGTACCTAGTGTAAATTCCAACACATTCTTAACGCAGTTTCTGCACACCAGCTAAAACAGCATGGCGATAAGCCGTGTGCGCATGCATGGCAAGTCTACACTTTGGAGAGTGCTCAATCTTCAAAGTGGGCAAAAATGTGCGCAAACTTCCGATTGAGCAAATCCTTAAAATGCGCCTTTTCACACACGGGGGAGCGTGCTAAGCTCTAGAGGGCGCCAGATCAATAACGTGGTTGGTGCACCAAGTTTTGTTTGCCCGGCGGATTTTGATGAGAGACACGAAAGAAGCGGTTTGGCTTGTTTGTCAAGAATGTCTAGGAGTAGGAATTCGGGATCAACAACAGCGTCATGGGGATACAAGGCACTACGAGGAAGACCCAAACCAGTGAGACAATTTATTTAGTTATGTTTGAAGACTTTGATTTCGAAATGAAAGTTAAAACTTAACTAAGGAAAAACGGCTAGCCCACCACCAAATTTAAGTTGTGAATGCAATGTGGTGGCTGAGGGTGAGAGACGTCACGTGTGGGTTCGAATCTCGGTCCCCGCACATGTGTCCTTGACCATGGAGCTTGACCAAGAGTCTTGAGACACTGAATGTCATGCACTTATGCAGTATAGCTAATAGGGACATTGTATTAAGTTCAGCTTGTTGAAAATTGAAGGGCCCATGGGGGCTGTCCTTACTCTATGGTTTGACACCTTGAAATATTCAATGGATCTCTCTCTGATCTGACTCCTGAGTCTGAAAAGTTTCCGTATGGGGCCACCACTTTTTCGTTCTAATTTACCTCAATGATCCTTTTTTGTAAAAATGATTGAAAAAGTTGTGGCGCCATACAGAAAGTTATCCGCAGGCTGCCAGTGCCAGCACATTGTTCAAGCAGGTCATGAGTTTCAACAAGGTCCCTATAGTATGACGAGGGCAGAAGAATGTCAACAGACTTTCTCCATGCTGGTCTGTCTATCTCATGATTTGTCTATATGGCTCACCAGCCAGACCAGCAGAGTATACAGTAGTTCTGGTACATATGTTTTTATGGTTGGAAGTTGGTCTTAACTGGTCGCCCAGCAAAGTCGCCCAGCAAAGTCGCCCACTACAAATACGCCACTACAAAGTTGCTCGCTACAAAGTTGCCCACTACAAAGTTGCTCACTACAAAGTCGCCCACTACAAAGTTGCTCACTACAAAAGTCCTGTATTGACTACAAAGCCCACTACAAAGTCGCCTACTTCAAATTCACCCACTCTGTTGGGGGTGACTCTGTCAGGGTTGTCTTTGAGAAGGGGCGACTTTGTATGAGCGAGGGGGCGGCTTTGCTATGGGGCAACTTTGCAGAGGCCGACTTTGTACTATTCTGACTCTGCCAGCAGGTGTCCCTGATTCGCACCCCAGGAAGGACAGTGCAATGTATACTGATAATATTCCCCTCTCATCTCATAATAATAACTTTACTTTCCCCAGCTTGTCGTCAGATTAACTGAAATCAACCAGTACATTACATGCCATTTATGCAGCGGGTATTATGTAGATGCAACAACTATCATTGAGTGCCTTCATACATGTAAGTTAACCTGACTCTGTTCGAGTCCATTCGACTCCAAATGATTTCATTAGACTGAGCAGACTTCAGTGACTGGCAGTAATGTTTTGTAGTCAATTCAGCCAGGGCCAATGTTCTCCCTTAACAGTCAAAATACACTCCTGGCTAGTTTGGTGTTGGAAAGCGTTCCTACACAATGCAGGCTTGTATGTTTCGTTTTCGAAAGGGCAAGGGCACCCAGGCGTTTTCTCCTTGCTAAAGGGCACCCTAAGAGGAAATTGTAAATTTATACTGAGCATTTCAAGGGGCACCAAGGCAATGACCAGAGGGCAGGGAGGCAACGAAGGTATTCATTGCCACCGTGAAGTATCCGACTTGAAGGGGCAAGTGAAACAAAAAGCTAAAACTGGTCCTGTTGGCTAGTCATTGAAAATGTAATGCCCTTTAGGGCAAAACGTGGTAGCTCTGCTGCGCATGGAGGTGTGACTAAAACAGGACTCAGAGCAAGTTTACTACTCTGGCAAAGTATCAGAGTGTAATTGACTCTCTTAAATGAGTCAACCTGACTCTTTATGGGTTAATTTGAGTTTTGACAAGTCAAAGTGGCTGTCTGTGAAGCAACATCAGTCACTGTGTTTGTTAGTCAAACTGATACACTATGAGTTGACTTTATCTTACTCCCTTTTGAGTGAACCCAACTCCTCCTTGTGAGTCATCTTGATTCCATTTGAGTTGATCTTGATCAACATTTGAGTTGATCTTGATCAACTCAAATTCATCTCACCTTGTGTTTGTTTTAGTCAAACTGATTTACTATGTATGAGTCGACTTTGATCAGTTTATGAGTTTATCTGACTCCTTATGAATTATACTGACTCTCTCTGAGTCGACTTGATTCCATCTGACCCCTTTTGAAATAACCCTGGCATTCTCTGTGAATCATCCTGTATTCCTTTGAGTTGACCTGAGTCACTTAAAGAGATCACTGACCTTTAAACTGTACTCTGGTTGAGTCAACTTGACCCTCTGTGGATTCTGACAATTTTAACCTCTTTTCTTTCCTGAAGTTTGTAAAAGCTGTCTCATTCAGTATCTCCATACCAGTAAGAAATGTCCGACCTGTGATGTCCTCATTCACGAAACCAACCCGTTCAGCTGTATCAGGTATGAACAATTTGTTTATTGTGTCTTCATTGCCAGGGGTCAAAATTGCTGCTAGCCCGGGACTAACCAATTTAAAACCGGCATACTAATTTTTCCAGTTTGATAGCCCGGCGTGCTAGTGGAAAAATAATGCGAAAATTAACATCACAAACAATAGTGAACTGTGCTGATATGGTATTGTAAAATTAACTAGGTTCGGTGAGCAATTTTGTCCATGACTCGAAGCGTAATGTGTTTTTCAGGCTACCTAAACCTCATCAGGGATACTCAAAATTCTGGGTTACTTGCCCTGTTGACTACCATAAAAATACACTTAACCTTGACACTTGATTCGGTCTGGGAATCTTGGGGATTCCATTTACTAATTCTGGTTAGTTATTAACAACAACACATTGCTCACCACACAAAATCTCAATGCTCTGTTCAAATAAAAGGGAACACAATTAGAATTCAATACTTATTTGTTCAATATGAGCTTGAGTGAGGCCAACCTAGAACACACTGGACAAAGGCCTTAAAACCGACACCATAATGGCTGTGTGTGATGCTAAAATCCTGGCCAAAATGCTTCGGCGACGGGACAATAAATCATTTTGAGATAAGGAGGACAAATTACTATAACACATTAGGTTTGGGTAAATTTGTCGGTTTGTCGGTTTCACTCAAACCAAACTGTGCACTCCGTATTATAGTGGCCGCCATACTTAAAAACGGCTCATAAACATGTCCTTCTCACAATCGTCTGATCTGTGTTAATAACCACCAGCTGGAGTGCAGACCGCGCAATGAGAGGCAACAATGACTAAGGACTTGGAGCTTGGCAGGCCCAACGAAAAATATAACCCAAATTGGAGCAGAATCGCTAATAGGAATTACAGGCATGCAACTTTTCAGCTAGTCAGCTGATTTCCTCTTTTTTCTTTTCGAAACAGTGCCATAGATAACTGAATAACACTGTAGAAAAGTTAAGTGTGATCGGCCTTTTTCTCTTTTTTTGGCAACAGGAAAGTTGCATGTCTGGATTTATATTTGTTGGTAAAAGCACTCAGTTGGGGCAAATGAAATCTGATGCAAAACATATGTTGCAAGAACGAAATTGTGCTATGCAGTAAAGTGATACGGTGTCTTTTGATCTGTTACAGGCTGGATCGGACAAAACAAGATGTCCTCAACAAACTCCTACCATACGTGTCATCAGGTAACGAATATTCATGAGCGATAATCACAAATTGGTTTTACTAACATCTGACCTATTTCCACTCTGCCAAAATGGTGAAAGTAAAGGTCATGACATTGTAGTCCAATGATTTCATTGGAAAATTGAATTAACCTCTCAGCCATTGATTGATTTGACTCCCATAAATGGCCAACCGTGTTAGTCAACGAGGTTAAAGGAAAACCACGCAATTTCAAGGCATATTTGTGTGGATCATTGGTTTCTACTGTTAAATCATCTTTCCAACCATTATGCATTTTATAACAAACGGTTAAACGCGCTTTTTAAAGACCAACTCTTACGATCCAAGGCAACGTGTCACTGTAATTCAGAATTTGGTTTGGTGCGATTCTGGAGCGCCTCTCCGAAACGGGTGTAAGGCCTTCTCAGTAGCTGGACCAAGATGCTGGAACTCACTACCTCTCAACGTTCGTTCTAGCATCTCTGTTCATTAATATAGTTATGCAGGCCTGTATTCTTCATTTTTGAAAAAGGGCAAGGGCACAAAGGCATTTTCTCCTTGGTAAAAGGTGCCCTCCTCTACTGGAGCATTTCAAGGGCACCAAGGCAATGACCAGTGGGCACGGAGGCGACGCCTTCATTGCCTTGAAGTATCGGGCTTGGTTATGAGTATTGGTGTTCAGATTGTGATTACTTCACTCTTAATTGTTAACTCCCCACAGATGAGCATGAAAACAAGATATTATTCTACAAGCAGAGAGGCATACAGTTTCCCGAGCAAGGTAAATGTGGAATTCCATTCCTAACTCCATCAAAAGTTCTAGTTTTCTTGCCATGTTCAAAAGGTCACTGAAAATATTCTTTTTCAATCAGTAACTCTCGCCTGGCTTGGCCTGCACGTTCTTGTCAAAGAGAGATCAGTTTTTCGCGGGTCTTTCTTGGCTAAATGCTGCAAGCTTTGCCTAGTCGTGGTTTTCCTCTTGTTTTTTTTATTGCATTCCCTTTGTTATTTTTCCTGTCATTCTCTAAGCACTTTGTTACCTTAGAGAAGGCGCTATATAAATGGTATTATTATAATTATTATTAAATCAATGATGTCTTTACTACAGACTAACTACAGACTGTCGTCTATTTACCCGCTGTATGAAACGGTGTTTTAAAGTACACTTGTGCACTTTTATAATTTTTGGTTTTTTTCCCAAATGGCAACGATCATGCTGAGTGTTATATAGAACGAAATAGAACTGCTTAGAACTGCTACTGGCTTCCTTCAAAAGTCCTCAGACCCACTTGTTTCTTAAATGTTTGTACTGCCTTCCAGGTTTTTAGTTACTGTTCGGTTTATGTTTACTCAATATTGTAATTTGTTTGCTTAGATCTGCTTCTGGCTGGTCCAGGTTTTAGGGATGGTTCATTTCCAGACTTTTTATAATTGTATTGCTGTTTTTTAATTTCTTAGGTTTGTTAATGATTAATTACTAAGATTAGTTCTTTTTAGCCTTTTTTTTTCTTTTCTTAATTGTATCTATGTGCAGCGCCTTGAGCGTCTTTTAGGCGGACTTTGGCGCTATATAAGTTTCGTTATTATTATTATTATTATATTATTATTATCTTTTCTTATACAGTTGAAACACAATCACGTAGTGCTTCACCGATCGATCCGACATTACCAGTTCAGTCGACCTTACCAATTCAGCCAACATTACCGATCCAGCCAACATCACCGATCCAGCAAACATTATCGATCCAGCAAACATTATCCATTCAGGCTAAATTACCAATTAAGCCATCATTACCGATCCAGCTACCAACCCCTCCACCAACACCTCCCCCTCTTCTGCCTCCTCCACACGCCCTACCCCAACTGCCTCCTCAAAAACCATTGGCACAGACCCAAGAAGCAGCCACGACCACAGGAGTAATCCACCATCTCACAGACAATTACATCTCACTACTATTAGAGTTTATTGGGTGAGTTATTGGAGCTGAACAATTTGAAAGTTAACCAGGGCCCAATTTTATAAAGCACAAAAAGTAGCTTAAGCACAGCAGCATTATTTTAACAAGATAAAGGTTACCAGCCAAAAGTTTCATCTCCCATTTAGGCCTACTATCTGTAGCTAGTTTTGTGCTAAATTTTGCTAAGCAGCAATTGTTTAAGCAGTATTCGCTGCTTAAGCTGTTGAGCTGCTCAGCAAAAAATACTGCCTGACAAATTTGTTTGCTAAGTCTGAAATGAGTGGGGTACCAGTCATAGCAGTGGTAAATGAGCGGTGATTATGCTGGAACCTTTTTTGGCAAATCAAGAGTATTCTGTGCTTAGCACGACTGTTTGCTTGCAGGCTCTATGAGTTGGGCCCAGTTGATTCAGTGGCTGCAGCTGTGGCTTGATAGTCACATGAACATGTGTTGGAGTGTAGAATGCCATTAGCAACATCATAGCAACAGCCATAGCCGCAAGTTCTGACGCTTCTTTACATTGTTTTAGAACTTTCAATGTCACCCATGGTGATTTTGCCATGTAAGAGTTGAGACGACTTTAGTGTGAGATTTGTTTCTAATAACATTGTTATTGTTTTCCTATAGGGCAAGTCACAGTTATAAGAAAAGTGGGGTAAGTATTTTCTTTTGTTATTACGAGCCATAATATAAAAAAATCCCAGGCACCAGTGATATTTTTCCTACTTTAGTCTGATTCCCGATTAAAGCCTACACCATTTGTACATGTACTCAATCAAATGTTTGTTCTTTTTCAAAGGAACAAATATCATGCCTGTTATCCCCATTCAACATCAAAGCAATCGTACAGTTTTGTCCAAAGGCCCACACTTTGTGTATCACAACTTATCTATAAAATAACAAACCTGTGAAAATTTAGGCTCAATCGGTCATCGGAGTCGGGAGAAAATAACGGGAAAACCAACCCTTGTTCCGCACGTTTAGCCTGTGTCATGACATGTGTTTAAAATAATCCGTTATTCTCGATATCGAGAATTGATAATTGTTTTAATGTTTTCTCAAAAAGTAAAGCATTTCATGGAATAATATTTCAAGGGAAGTCTTTTACCATTACCTTCTGTAAACCCTGTAAGTTATTTGTAAATCTGTGAACTTTTAATTTTTGTTCTGTTCAGAAAGTGTCCAATGGCTTTAACATCTGTTGATTAATTAATCATTCATAAATACCTCGAGACAGTTTCGCTATTCCTATTGGTGGAGAGCGCGTCACGTGGGTGTGTATAAACCTTTGTTTATGACTGGTAAAAAGTGTTAATTCATGGGCGTGATACGCGACCTTGCACCTGTTCTCATAAGACAGTTTCTTCTATCCTATTGGTCGAGAGCAATGGCTGAAACAGTTGTGGCCACATCACCGCGATAACGCGCGAGGTGCACAGCATTCTCTTTAAGGAGTTGTTTACCCGAGGGCGGCGGAGGGCTTTACCATTTCATAGCTGGAGGGTGTTGTGTTGAAAGAAATCATTTAACAATTATATTT